>NW_021703772.1:51505822-51598971 GCF_005190385.1 Monodon monoceros | reverse complement strand
CAAAAAAAAAAAAAAAAAAAAAAAAAAAAAAAACCCTGAAAATAGGACTATCATACAACCCAGCATTCCCACTACTGGGCATATACCCTGAGAAAACCATAATTCAAAAAGAGTCATGTACCACAATGTTCATTGCAGCTCTATTTACAATAGCCAGGACATGGAAGCAACCTAAGTGTCCATCGACAGATGAATGGATAAAGAAGATGTGGCACATATATACAATGGAATATTACTCAGCCATAAAAAGATACGAAATTGAGTTATCTGTAGTGAGGTGGATGGACCTAGAGTCTGTCATACAGAGTGAAGTAAGTCAGAAAGAGAAAAACAAATACCATATGTTAACACATATATATGGAATCTAAAAAAAAAAAAAAAAATGGTCATGAAGAACCTAGGGTCAAGACGGGAATAAAGATGCAGACCTACTTGAGAATGGACTTGAGGACACGGGCAGGGGGAAGGGTAAGCTGGGACAAAGTGAGAGAGTGGTAGTCTATATATGGACATATATACACTACCAAATGTAAAATAGATAGCTAGTGGGAAGCAGTCGTATAGCACAGGGAGATCAGCTCAGTGCTTTGTGATCAGCTAGAAGGGTGGGATTGGGAGGGTGGGAGGGAAGGAGATGCAAGAGGGAAAAGATATGGGGATATATGTATAACTGATTCACTTTGTTATAAAAACAGAAACTAACACACCATTGTAAAGCAATTATATTCCAATAAAAATGTTAAAAAAAATTAAGGTAAAAACAAGGTATTTAAAAAAAAAGAAAAAGACACTTGCACCCCAATGTTCATTGCAGCACTATTTACAACAGCCAGGTCATGGAAGCAACCTAAATGACCATCGACAGACAAATGGATAAAGAAGATGTGGTACATATACACAATGGAATATTACTCAGCCATGAAAAGGAACGAACTTGGGTCATTTGTAAAGATGTGGATGCATCTAGAAACTGTCATACATAGTGAAGTATGTCAGAAAGAGAAAAAGAAATATCATATATTAACGCATATATGTGGAACATAGAAAATGGTACAGATGAACCGGTTTGCAGAGCAGAAATTAAGACACAGAAGTAGAGGACAAACGTATGGACACCAAGGGGGGAAAGCAGTGGGGGGTGAGGGTGGTGGTGGTGGTGGGATGAATTGGGAGATTGGGATTGACATGTATACACTGATGTGTATAAAATGGATTTCTAATAAGAAAATATATAAACTTTTTTTTTTTTAAGTCTACAAACAATAAATCCTGGAGAGGGTGTGGAGAAAAAGGAACCCTCCTACACTGTTGGTGCAAATGTAAACTACTGTGGAGAACAGTACGAAGGTTCTTGAAAAAACTAAAAACAGAGCTACCATATGATCCTCCAATTTCACTCCTGGGCATATATCTGGAGAAAACCACAATCTGAAAAGATACATGCACCCCAATGCTCATAGCAGTAATATTTACAATAGCCAAGACATGGAAGCAACCTCAACGTCCATCAACAGATGAATGGATAAAGAAGAAGTGGTATATATATATATATATATATATATATATATACACACACAATGGAATATTACTCAGCCATAAAAAAGAATGAAATAATGCTCTTTGCAGTAATATGGATGGACCTAGAGATTATCATACTCAGTGAAGCCAGACAGAAAAAGACAAATATCATGATATCACTTATTTGTGGAATCTAAAAAAATATATACAAATGAACTTATTCACAAAACATAAATAGACTTACAAACATAGAAAACAAACTTATGGTTACTAAAGGGGGGGTAAATTGGATTTGGGGATTAAAATATGCACACTACTATATATAAAATAGATAACCAACAAGGACCTACTGTATTACACAGGGAACTATACTAAATATCTTGTAATAACATGTAATGTAAGAGAAATTTTAAAAAGAATGTATATAAAACTGAACCGCTTTGATGTATACCTGAACCTAACACAACATTGTAAATTTACCATATTTCAATAAAATTTTTTAATTAAAAAAATTTTTTAAATGTTTAAGTGATATTCATATTTTAACGTCCAACTCAACTGCTCATAAACCAAAGTCTTGAATCATTTTTTTGGTGCTTCAAAGGAAAAACTACCCATACTTCAGACAAAATGTCCTTGCAGAAAATAATTTGTCCCTAGGGAGACAGGTGTTGCTAACTCAAATACTGTACAACGAAATGTCTGAAGCTCTAATACTTTTGATATATAACAAACGCTCATCTTAAGATAACCATTACACTGTTGATTTCCAGTTTATTTCTCCTTATAAGTACATGATCTGGCAGCATATCCTAGTAAAACTTCACATCATTATGTTCTCCTCCTAAGAAAAACTCTACCTGGTTCATGATAATATAAATCACGATACAGTCTGGATTTTTAAAAACAGCAAAACATATTTCACCATGAATTTCTTACATAAGACAACATGAATATTAAACAAAATATTGTTTAGAAGCCCTGGTTTTTACTATTGAGGAAAGGATCCCATGAAAACCATCATTATTATCACATGGAAAACAGATTTGACGTCTTTGGGAAACTAGGAAAACTTGCTCTTCTTAGGAATAAAAGCCAAATATTTATTTAAGTAATTTTTCTATTTTCTTTGTTTTTCAGAACTGAAAACCTGGAGGCTGTTCAACTAGAAGCTAAGAGCAAATTATATTACAAGGACAAAGTGTGTTTAATCAAAATGGTTCATGAAGTTAGCATTTAAAAATGAAACAGAAAAATATGATAACAGAACTAACTCAGTCAAATAGGGGCTAAAAATACCTTTGTCAATTGTCTCTGGGTAACAATTAAATATTACAAATAAATTAGAAAAACCAAAATATAATCTCAAAATTCTATGGTCTTATGATAAAAGGGTTCTTTTTTTTTTTTCTTTTTACCATTCCTTCTATTTTAGTTCTGGCTTTTGTCTCCTCTGCCTATTTTAATATATGAGTATCCCCCCAAGATTCTGTATTTAGCCCTTTGCTTTTTTTTTTTTTTAACTGTATACTACTTCCTTGCAGTCTTTCATCTATTCCCATCACATCAGCTCTTCTTCACCTCTTCATGCACTCCTCTCAAACTGCCAGCCTGCTGCACATCTCCAACAGATGTTATATATGCCAAATGTGTCTGCAACAGAACATCTTTCCTTCAAATCAACCAGTGTCCGGATTTCACCCTGTTTATGACTTTACCACTCTCCAAGTTACTTGGGCATAAGGCTTTAGATTTTTTTTTAATCTTTTTTTTTTTTTTTTTTTTTTTTTGCAGTACGCGTGGCTCTCACTGTTGCAGCCTCTCCCGTTGCGGAGCACAGGCTCCGGACGCACAGGCTCAGTGGCCATGGCTCCCGGGCCCAGCCGCTCCACGGCATGTGGGATCTTCCCGGACCGGGGCACGAACCCGTGTCCCCTGCATCGGCAGGCGGACTCTCAACCACTGCGCCACCAGGAAAGCCCTAAAATCTTTTTCTTCATTTCCACACCATTCTCCTAAGTCCTCCACTGAAGATCAACCAGTTCAACTCCTGAAAATCTTTCAGTTTTGAATGGCCCTAAATGTCACCTTAGGGATACTTTGTTTTGTCCCCCTATATGGGATACCTGTCAGAAAGCCTATGAATATGCTTTAAAGTATAGATTATAGTACCTAGAGAAAAGGTTGGTTCAGGGTCCAGAGAAGCTTGCAATTCACCATTTCCAGGAAACTCAAATATGCAGACTGGATCACACCCTAATTGAATAAAAATTAATGCATCTAGTGTACACACATGCTATAGTTAAAGGTTGTGCATGTTTATCTTTGCATCACAGGTATAAAAAAAAGCAGAAAAGACTATGTTAAATGACTTTCACCACAATGACTACATATTAGGCTTATCAGTGACTACATTTCAGCCTTAATTTTTTAAGATTTAAATTTCTGATTCAATGATCAATGGTGATGTTCCCTACTAAATTTTTCATATCTTCATTGTGGCCCTTAACACATTTATAATACGAGTTTTCTTGTCTGTCTCCTAGGGCAAGAGTGTTCCATACAGGATTACATTTCATTCTTTTTTGTATTTCCAGCACTTAACACAGTGCCTGACCCAAAATGTGTGTTGGATGAATTAACTTATATTGACTATTAGTCAATAAAGTTATGGTGACTTTTCTATTACTAAGAATAAAAAAGATACTGTGCTCAACTGTGTTATTAAAAATTGGAATGTAAAAGGAGTTAATTTTTTTCCAAATAAAAATAGAAACTGTTCTAAGACTCCTTTTTTATATTTATAAACCCTTTTTAATCTGGCTACTCTTTGTCAATGTCTTGAAACTTCAAGTATCAATATTTGAGAGTTGGCTTCGTCCTCCTTTTAGTACTGCCAATTTGTTCTTTCCTCAAAAATTCATCAAATCTTATTCATTGCTCCAGTTCAAAATATAAATGTGCATATTTGAAAATAACATTTAATATCCAAATATTCTAAAATTACAATTGTTAGACTAATCTCACTAAAAGACCAACTAGTCGAGGCTTTCAATACCTTCTTCATGTTTGTCTTAATAGAAGAATAAAGAAGAAAAAGATGTAAAAGCTTACAGGAAAAAAATCCATTTGCTGATTAAAGACAATATTCAAAATCAGTGGAAAAATATATATTTTTTTAATTCACTGTTTTGCCACAGAACCAGTTAAAGCAAGATCTTTGGACTTAAAATAGTAATGTCTAAAATTCAAATGTAGGGCATTTATAGTTTTGTGATGTACACTTCTCTCATCCCCTGAACTTACGTCAGGTCTATTTCAAACACAAATGCCTTGGTTGGGGACTGTAAAACAATGTTTTTGGAAACCAGCAATCACTACCTGCCAAACCTGATGCAGTATATATGGTACAGAATAGGGACACTGGATGTGAGGTACAAAGATAATCCACAAAGAGACCCAACTCTGTGGAAATAAGAACAAAAGAGGACCAGGAAGAAGTAAACAATCAACCTCATCCCAAAAAGAGTGGGAAAGACACAGGCCACCTCCATTTATGGAAAGAGCCTCGAGCCAATTGTATTTGACTCTCAGACAATAGGCATTTTAATAAACACCTGGATTACCTAGCTTTGAAAGTAAAAGAAATATGAACAAAAACGCTCTAAGATTACAAACTTAAGAAAGGAAGCGTCAGTATTATGCAGCATTTGGCAGAGATCTTTTGGAGGCTTGAGCGTGCATTTGCGTATGATGAAACTGACCCAGAACTGTCTTTGTGAGCCATGGGGTTGAGGAGTTGGCTCCTCCTATAGGACCTACTGAGTCTACTGAGAGGCAGAAATGGAACAGCCATTCATTCAGACCATCCTGATTCGGTTCCTTCATTTTTATTAGATGATTTCAAACCTGTTTTGTTTGTTTGCATTGGTTGATTTCAAGTCAATCTATTTGCTTTTAATCAGCAAAATCGCTCTGTCCTCCAGGACCATGGCAGAGAATATGACCTCATATATTTCACTACCTCCAACTGTTATCAAAATCAAAGGTACAAAAAGTAACATTCCCAAAGGATGATAGCTTAAAAAATATGTAATTTATTCATCTCTATAATTGCCTAGATTTAAATCCTGGATCAAACCAAAATGTCATTCATTAAACTGAAAAAATATGTGCACAGTATTTTTGTGGGGTGTGTGTGTTTGGACAAGTTGCTCTACTCCAATAAAATTGCTTTTACGGAATTGAGCTTTCTTGTGATGCCCTCTGCTTACTTGCTTTTGGTTTTACGGGTGAGATATATTGCGGAAGTTGTCTCTCACATCACTCAGCCAGCCCTTCATAAGCCCCTGGGGAGATCTCCTCAGACCGTCAGTGCAAGGAAGAGCTTTGCCTCTCCTAATCAAATGACACATTCTTATTTTATAGACCATTCAAGTCCCACGAGTACCTGCCCATGTAAGGAAATTTATTCAATTAAGTTTTCATTTGAACTTCTTTTATCTCTTCTCAAATGAATTTAAAATAAGAACACTGTAAAAGACTCACCATTAAAGTGGAATACTTTTAGTTTTATATATATATATATTCTGTATGTTTCCAGAGAGATGAACCAAACTACAGCCTCTGTAGTTTCCTGCCTTCTTAAAACAATCAGGTCTCCTTGAAGGGACCACTTAGTAACAGTTCTCCTAGCTCTAATATTTCACTTCACCTCATCTTTTGTGCATAAAATCGTATCAGTTGGCTGCCCTTGACCAACTTGGGTCCTCAGTCTTCTTGATCAATGATTCCTGGCCTGAAAATTTCTAACCTCGCCATGTGCCTGCTCTTTGTCTGGCACCCATCTCTGTCCTGAGTCATCTTACCCCAAGCTGTGCATCAACTACACCAGCTGCCTCTACCTTGATCAATCTGGCAAACAGGAAGAAATGGCCAAAACAAAAAACAAAAAAAAAGAAAGCAAGACTTACAAGTTTATGAGAAGAAAAAAGTCCTAAAACTCAGTTTGATTATACTTTACCTAGATACCTTTAGAAATCCAATTTGCTTTATATCTGTGTTCATGCACTTTATTTAAAATGTAAAATATAAGTGCCATTCAGAAATTTTAGATACAACTGAATTCAAAAGGAGATAATATTCTAGTAAATGCTCTCTTTTCTCTGGATATTACCTTCAGAAAAATCTACCCTGAAATATAGACAATTTAAATATTATCTTCAAAAAACTGTTATCCTCACTGGACAGCCATGTGTACATCAATGAAGTTAGAACACTCCCTCACACCATACACAAAATATAAACTCAAATGGCTTAAAGACTTAAATATGAGACATGACACCATAAAACTCCTAGAAGAGAACATAGGCAAAACATTCTCTGACATAAATAGCACTGATGTTTTCTTAGGCCAGTCTCCCAAGGCAATATAAATAAAAGCAAAAATAAACAAATGGGACCTATAAATCAAACTTATAAGCTTTTGTATAGCAAAGGAAACCATAAACAAAAACAAAAGACAACCTATAGACTGGGAGAGAATTGCAAATGATGTGACTGACAAGGGCTTAATTTCCAAAATATACAAACAGTTCATACAACTCAATTTCAAAAAACAAACAACCCAATCCAAAAATGGACAGAAGACCTAAATAGACATTTCTCCAAAGAAGACATGCAGATGGACAACAGGCACATGAAAAGATGCTCACCATCACTAATTATTAGAGAACGGCAAATCAAAACTGCAATGAGGTATCACCTCACACCAGTCAGAATGGCCATCATCAAAAAGTCTACAAATAATAAATGCTGGAGAGGATGTGGAGAAAAGGGAACCCTCTTGCACTGTTGGTGGGAATGTAAATTGGTGCAGCCACTCTGGAGAACAGTGTGGAGGTTCCTCAAAAAACTAAAAATAGTTACTGTCTGATCCAGCAATGACACTCCTGAGCATATATCTGGAAAAGATGAAAACTTTAATTCGAAAAGATACATGCACCCCAATATTCATGGAGGCACTTTTTACGATAGCCAGGACATGGAAGCACCCTAAGTGTCCATCCACAAATGAATGGATAAAGAAGATGTGATACACACACACACACACACACACACACACACAATGGAATATTAGTCAGCCATAAAAAAGAATGAAATAATGCCATTTTCAGCAACATGTATGTAGAGATGATCATACTAAGTGAAGTAAGTCAGACAGAGAAAGATAAATATTATGATATCACTTTTATGTGGAATCTAAAAAATAGTACAGATGAACTTATTTAAAAAACCCAAACTCACAGACATAGAAAACAAACTTATGGTTACCAAAGGGGAAGGGGGGGAGGGATAAATTGGGAGTATGGGATTACCAGATGCACGCTACCATATATAAAACAGATAAACAACAAGAATTTACTGTATAACACAGGGAACTATATTCAATATCTTGTAATAAACTGTAACAGAAAATAAGAGAAAAAAGGGATATACACATATACACACACACACTCTTATATATATGTATAACCAAATCACACTGCTGTACACCTGAAACTAACACAATATTGTAAATCAACTATACTCCAATTTAAAAAAAAAACTGTTATTCTCAAGCCATCCAGTACATACTTGCCATCAATGTGTACGTGGAAGAAAAGCAAATTCTAATATAAGCTCAAAAGAAACATTAATAGAAAAATAACAAGTGAAAAAAATATTTAAGAACTGTTTTATTTCAGATTATCAAAGTTTCTTTAAGGAAGCGGTCATTCAACAGTTACTTCCTAAGTCATTCTATAAGGTCAGCATCACCTTGATAGCAAAGTCAAAAAAAAAGATAATAAAAGCAGAAAATAAAACTACACACAAATATCTCTCACAAATATCAATGTTAAAATCCTCAACAAAATACTAGCAAACCAAATTCAGTAAAATATTAAAAGAATTATATACCATGACCATGTGGGATTTATTCCTGGAATGCAAGGATGGTTCAACATATGAAAATCAATCAATGTAATACACCACATTAATAGAATGAAAGGAAAAAGCCACATGATTATTTCAATTCATGTAGAAAAAGCATGTGACCAAATTCAACACGTTTCATGATAAAAACACTTAACAAACTAACAATAGAAGCAAATGACCTCAACATAATCAAGGGTTACTGTACTGATAAATACAGTGTCATGTTTAGATTAATAACCTACGTCAAGGAAACTAGACTCATTAAAAATCTCCACAAGGAGTACTTACCTGCCAAAATTTTCTTGAACTGTCTAAACCATACGTCACAGTGGTCTTCACTTAAATTAATAAGATCAAGTGTAGAATCCTTTAATTTATTTTGTTCCTTTTTCAAACATATGAAGAGTGTGATTCCTAGTAAAGTACCACTTCTCTGCTGTTTAACTGAATAACGCCGTTTCAGTTTGACAGAGAATATGTCTTTGAGTTCAATAAATTCTTCTTTATGTAGAAAATTATACTTGGAATCACCTGAAAAGAAATTAAATTTTCTAATCAAAACCACTGTGTCTATATCTTATATGTATGAATAATAAATAGTGAAAACCCACAAAATCGTTATCATCTGTTATTTTACTGATTATGCTTTATGTCAAGTCCTGTATGAGATGGGTGGGGAAAAAAAAAGAAAAATTGGGTCTATTTTCCCATAAATAGAAGAAATGGAAGGGAGTCCCTGCCACACAAGGCCTAGGACATTCAGAATCTGAGAATATTCAATGTATGAAGAATTCCAGGAACATAAACAAAGCAACATTTCAATAATAATAAGTTAGTATCATGCAAGAGCTTCCTGGTACTTACAAGGACAGAGTAAAGTAATGGAAAGAAGAGAATTCACTAACAGAAGTGAGTTTATGACAGGTTGCTGAAGGCAACATGTAAAGGAAAGAAAATTTACATTCTAGGGAAAGTAACACATATGCAAAAAGGAAACAGAGCAAGATTACTGTGAGCAGAAAGCATTATGAATGCCTGCTATTCTAAAAAGAAAGATCCACCTGAATCTTATTATAGTCAGACTTTATTTTATAGTGGCATGAAATTTTACTGGTTATGTTTAAACACAGGTCAGAAAACACCTGTTGTTGTGATAACGGACTTTTTCAACTGACCCTCAAAGTAGAAGTGTTTTATACTTTAAAAATAGTACTTTCAAAACTTCCACTCTGGCCCACATGGAATCACAGGGAATGCTTTTACCTTCTACCTGAAACGACTAAAAGAGCACACCAGAGGAAGGAAACATCAGTTTCAGACATGGGACGTTAGGTAGCACAGGACAGTGATCCCTGAGAGAGGGAAAACAAAGAAGCCATATGATTACAAGCCGACTGTCCCAGGCCACAGGGAGCGGAACCCTGGTGGAGTCTGGTTGTCTCCCTGAGCTGAGGAGGACTGAGGAGCCAGGAAAGCCAAGATGACTTAGAGTTCACTTGGAAAATTATTATAAAAAGGAGAGCCGCACAGAAAGAGAACTCTGTAGATCTTCCCCCTGAATCTTCAGCTGAGCATGGATCTGTATATGTGTGAGGCCAGGGAAAGAATTACCCAAAGGATTAGAGAGAACAACACTCAGAGATCACACAGGTGTTTCCACCAGCCAAAGTGGAAAAATAATGAAATTTGTGGGACTTTGGGGAGAGCACTTAAAAAAGTATTGTCTCGTTAGTGAGCTGACCAAAGGCTGCTCTGATTCCACCTAACAAAGCTTAAGAGCAACCCTCAAAAGGATTCAAGTGCTTCCAAGTAACTTAACATCCTAGAACAAAGCTCAAGAGTATTTACTGGAGCTGCAATGAACATTTTGGTACATGACTCTTTTTGAATTATGGTTTTCTCAGGGTATATGCCCAGTAGTGGGATTGCTGGGTCATATGGTAGTTCTATTTTTAGTTTCTTAAGGAACCTCCATACTGTTCTCCATAGTGGCTGCATCAATTTACATTCCCACCAACAGTGCAAGAGGGTTCCCTTTTCTCCCCACCCTCTCCAGCATTTACTGTTTGTAGATTTTTTGATGATGGCCATCTGACTGGTGTGAGATGATATCTCATTGTAGTTTTGATTTGCATTTCTCTAATGATTAGTGATGTTGAGCATTCTTTCATGTGTTTGTTGGCAATCTGTATATTTTCTTTGGAGAAATGTCTATTTAGGTCTTCTGCCCATTTTTGGATTGGGTTGTTTGTTTTTTTGATATTGAGCTGCATGAGTTGCTTGTATGTTTTGGAGATTAATCCTTTGTCAGTTGTGGGACATGGAAGCAACCTAAGTGTCCATCATCAGATGAATGGATAAAGAAGATGTGGCACATATATACAATGGAATATTACTCAGCCATAGAAAGGAACGAAACCGAGTTATTTGTAGTGAGGTGGATGGACCTAGAGTCTGTCATACACAGTGAAGTAAGTCAGAAAGAGAAAAACAAATACCGTATGCTAACACATATATATGGAATCTACAAAAAAAAAAGAAAATGGTCAGAAAAACCGAGGGGCAAGACGGGAATAAAGATGCAGACCTACTAGAGAATGGACTTGAGGATATGGGGAGGGGGAAGGGTAAGCTGGGACAAAGTGAGAGAATGGCACGGACATATATACACTACCAAACGTAAAACAGATAGCTAGTGGGAAGCAGCCGCATAGCACAGGGAGATCAGCTCCGTGCTTTGTGACCACCTAGAGGGATGGGATAGGGATGGAGGGAGATGCAAGAGGGAAGAGATATGGGGACATATGTATACATATAACTGATTCACTTTGTTATAAAGCAGAAACTGACACACCATTGTAAAGCAATTATACTCTAATAAAGATGTTAAAAAAGAAAAAAAAGAAAAGCATTTACAGGAATACGAAAATATTTAGCAACTCTAAATGGTAAAATTCACAATTGCTCTCATTCAATCACAAATCACTACACGTGTAAAAAGGCAGAAAACTACCAGCCATGATAAGAGACAAAGAAATCAATAGAAACAGATGTAGAAATGGTACCAGCGCTAAAATAGCCCCAGGAAGCAGAGGCCCTCTCTCAGCTTTCTTAGGCCTTAAGCAGGCATAAAGATATTCTCAGACTGGAGCAAAAATTTTCAGGTGATTTAAGAAGTTCTTTCTCTGCATTCTCAGGGAGTTTGGGGGCCTTTCCCAACCATTCTGCAAACAGCCCAATTACTCCCAAAGCACATGTACCACTGAAAAAGAAACGAAGACAAGTTCTTCTCTCAGTGCTTATGGCAGTGGGATGGGGTGAACCCACGGGCAAATTTTCAGGCCTGTCATTTCCTCAGAAAGCTCAAGCTTCAGGTCTGCGTACCGTCTACTTCTATTGTCACCCGGTGACCTGAGAATCAATACCCTCAAAGTATCACTTCAATGGGAAACATTTATATATTCTAGAAAATAAAACAGCCATCACGATTACTACAATCATCACTTAAGCAACAGAGTGAAAATAATGTACCATCAGAAGCCAAAATGTCCCACGTGCCTTCATGAGCAGAGTCAACCCACCCACTTCTCTGTAAGTACTAATGGATTAACCCATGTTGGTAAGATTGACTTTTCTCTAGTTCAATGGCTCTCAATCTCTTTGGTCTCAGAGCCCATTTACATTCTTAAAGACTGGGGGCCCCAAATAGCTTTTGTTTATGGAGGTTATATCTATTGATATTTACTATATTAGACATCAAAACGGAGACTCTTTTAAACACAAGAATACAAAGCACACACTGTATTAGCCATCAGGGCAAATATGTCACCACATATCTCAGCCTCTGGGAAACTCAACTGTACCCTCGAGAGAGAATAAGAGTGCAAATAACAAATAACTTCTTAATAAAATTATGAAAATAGCTTTGACCTCCCAAACTCCCTGAGAGGGTCCTAGAACACATTTTGAAAATGCAACTTTAGCATATTTTAGATGGTTTGTTCCCTTTGATCATATAATAAAGTTAGGACCTTTTACAGACTCAACTTTTCAATTAATTAAAATTCTTGTTTCCACTTGAATACTCCAAATTGGTACAGAATGACCAGTGAGAGTTCCTCCCATCTGCCTCCTTTGTTACAATATCCCAATAGCTTTTAAAATAACCTTTCTTTCTTATAACAGCATAGTGTTTCAAGTTCATCTGGATTCCTCAAGGAGCCCTGGTTCCTTCTCAGGAAGAATATCTTAGAAACTAAAAGCTGGACAGTATGTGTTATATATGAGGGAAACCAAGCTCTTTCACAGTAAATCATCATTAAGATATCTGCAGCTGGGGGGCTTAGTACAAGTTATTTGCACTTGTTGAGCAGGTAGGCATATGGCCAGGGTCTCTAGAACAATTGGGAGGGGCCAGGGAGATCTTACATCCTTCCTCTACCTTCAAGAATGGAATCGGTGCTTCCCTGGTGGCGCAGTGGTTGAGAGTCCACCTGCCGATGCAGGGCACGCGGGTTCACGCCCCGATCCGGGAAGATCCCACGTACCGCGGAGTGGCTGGGCCCGTGGGCCATGGCCACTGAGCCTGCGCGTCCGGAGCCTGTTCTCCGCAACGGGAGGGGCCACAGCAGTGAGAGGCCCGCGTACCACAAAAAGAAAAAAGAAAAAAAAAAAAAAGAATGGAATGAAGCAGGCTTTCAAAGGTCCCGACAAATCCTCACCCTGTGGTATGTACTGTCTGTATGGCAAATGATACCTTGTGAAGTGTAAAGAAACTGGCCTCCCATATATGGGTGCTGCTGGGTGTCTGCTTCATACAGCTAAATGTTATAGATAGGTCATAGCACTTACCTACCCTAAAGGCATTTATATTCTTGATTATATCTGTGAGTACTTTTCCAAAAATCAGTTAAACAATCAACAAAGTTGAACATCTTTTATTTTTCATTTGTATTTCTTAAAAGAGTTGCCTCTACAAATGCATTTCCCTATTTCTATTTGGTTGCTTGTCTATTTCTTCTAATTTGTAGGAGTCCTTCAAATATTCTTGAAATTAATCCTTTATTATATATGCATGATATATGTTACAAATAATTTCTTCTAGGCTAAACTTATAATATTCGTTATAACCTTGCGTCTCATATCAATTTGAGTATTTACATAGTCAAACATACAGCAAATAAGAGCTCCAAAGGAGGGAAGTAGAAAGGGAGGGAAGGACCACTGAGGAAAAAAAACAGAGGGATGAAATACACACTTTTCACTCGAAGTCCTATATTAGTCTGAATCCCTTGCCGTGTGTGCTTTACTTTGGCAGTAAACAATTCAATGACTATTCCTAGTTAAAATCTCTTGTAAACTGCAAATTTAAAGATACTAAACCAACAGCCAAGATCCAACTTAGTAGTGAAAACTAGAAAAATTTACGGAAACAGGGCAAGAATACCTATTATCATTCTTACTATTCTCAATTATTCTGGACATTCTGGTCACTATCATACATAAGGAAAATGAAATAAAAACAACTGATGGTGGAAGGGGTAGAGGGACAGCTGAAACTATAACTATTTATAGATAGTATCACAATATATTCACAAAACTCAAAAGAGTCAACTTAAAACTAATAGAACTAATAAGAATAGCCAGTAAGGAAGCTGGTTACAAATATATCAATACCTAGAAAGAAAGCATAATGGAGATAAAGAGATCCTATGCAAATTATTATCCAGAAACAAATTTAGCAAAATGATCCTGGACTTGCTCGGGTGGAAAAGGCCATTCAAAATAAACTGAGAGACAAAGAATTGAATAAATGAAGGCATACCAAGTTCGAAGATTACATATTTTTATGCCAGTATTCTCATTATTAATAACTACATTAATGCAATTCCAGTCAAAATCTCAATGGTATTTTCTTTGATGTAAGGGGCAAGGAACCTAATCAAACGATTTGCAAATTTTCTTGGAATAAATATATTAATGAAGAAAATGTTTTAACAGTAATGAGGGGAAGTACATACACAGTCAGATAAAATACTATTTTTTAAGGCTATAATAATTTAAACATCTAGGGATAGATAAATGAATGGTCCAAAGAAATACTTGTAAATATTTTAAGTCACTAATGTGATAATGGTAGTATCCAAGTTCAGTGGGAAATATTCAGTAAAAGGTGATTTAGAACTGGTTCATCTTTAAAAAAGAAAAGAAAAACTAGATCTCTATTTCATAATATACACCAATATTCCTAGATTAGAAAGAACTTTATATAACCATAAATTAGTAAAGCCATAGCATGGCAATAAAGGCAGACATTACAGAGACTGAGATACTCAACACAGAAGTTATTTAATGCCAATAAAGTCCTAAAGACCCATAAGAAGTCACAAACAAAGGCCAACTGGGCAGAAATATTTGCAACATATGACAGTTAAATAATCTATTTAATCAAGAAAAGAAACACTTTAGTGGAAAAGTACATAAAAGGCCCAGGCAGGCATTTCACAAAAGAAGAAATGCAAATTGACCAATGAACATATAAGAAAGTTCAATCTAATTAGTAATCAAAGAAATGCAAATTAAAACAACAAGATACCATTTTTTGCCTTATAGATTGGCACAAGATCAAAAATAATGCTCAGTGATGGTGTCGGTAAAGGGAACCAGTCCCAGCACTGGTGGGAATGCAAAAATGGTAACTGCTGGAGAACAAGTTGGGAATACGTATCAAAAGATTTCAAAATGTTAATTGCAGCATTTATAATAGCAAAAATATTTGAAGCAATATTCATGTTCTTCAATAGGAGAACAGTTTAATCATAATCTTCAACTCACAAATGCGCAAATTAGATCTTTGTGTTCTAATCTGGAAAGACACTCATGTGAAGAGGTATGAATAAGTGGAATAAAAGCAAGTGACAAAATAATCTGAGAAATTTGATCTCATTTCTTTAAAAGGAGAAGAAACCCAAGGGGAAAATAAACAGTGGTTACCCATGAAAAGAGAGATATGAGGGAGTATAAGATTAATTTTTTCTTAAAATCCTCCCTCTCTGTAGTCAGCATTACATTTTATACTTTTTTAAAAATGGAGAGAAGGGAAAATGCTTTAAAATATGCATATTTTTGATCCAGCAATTTACTTCCAGGAATTTACCCTAAGGGAATAAGTAACATGCACAATTTAGCTAAAAGAATGCTTACCCAAGCATTATTTGAGTGAAACTTGGAAACAACCTAAATATGAAATAACAGAGTATTGGTTCTGATAAATGAAGCAGAGTCATATACCAGAATGCAATTCAGTCATTAAAATGTAGAAATCTGACTAGAAAAGTGTGTAAAACAGTGCACATTTCCATTACTGTTTTGTATATATTTACTGAACACATAATGCATGTGGAATATATTTCCATATGCACATATGTATGAAGATGCATATGAAAACTTGGAAGGAGAATGAGTTTGTGATTTAGTTTGCGTATATGAATTTCTAATTTTCCTACAATGAAAGTATTTCTGTAATTAATTGAAAAAGATGTCTCCTTTGCTTATCCTAAAATAGTTCCTGATCATAGTTTTAATTGTTAAAATCCCATTTTCTGGGCTTCCCTGGTGGCGCAGTGGTTGAGAGTCCGCCTGCCGATGCAGGGGACACGGGTTCGTGCCCCGGTCTGGGAAGATCCCACATGCCGCGGAGCGGCTGGGCCCGTGAGCCATGGCCGCTGAGCCTGCGCGTCTGGAGCCTGTGCTCCGCAAGGGGAGAGGCCACAACAGTGAGAGGCCCGCGTACCGCAAAAAAAAAAAAATCCCATTTTCTAAAATGTAAGGGTAGCTAATATTTAATGAGCATGTGCTATATCATTGTGCTATATCATTGCCATAAGCACTTTACATCTATTATCTCATTTAATCCTTAACCTGTGGATCTACTAACCTGAGGTAGATGCTTTTTCCTAAAAGAGAAGGAATTCAGGCCAGAGTGTTTACATAACTTGTCCACGGTCATACATCTGGTAGGGGCCAGATCCAAGATTTAAATCCAAGCAATTTGGCTGGTCTTTACCCACATTTCACATTAGTAAGGACCTTCTTCAAGTAAACACACACTCGTCTGACCCTCTGGATCTGTTTTTTATTCTAGTCAAACTTAAAACAGTAGGCAAACCATTATTCTGTCTCTAACTATTCTGTAGGAAAACAGCAAACCACCAATGTCTTTTTTATTTATTTCTTAAAATAAATTTATTTATTTTTGGCTGCACTGGGTCTTCATTGCTGTGCATGGGCTTCTCATTGCAGTGGCTTCTCTTGTTGCAGAGCACGGGCTCTAGGTGCATGGGCTTCAGTAGTTGTGGCTCGCGGGCTCTAGAGCTTAGGCTCAGTAGTTGTGGTGCAAGGGCTTTGTTGCTCCGCGGCATGTGGGATCTTCCCAGACCAGGGCTCGAACCCGTGTCGCCTGCATTGTCAGGAGGATTCTTAATCACTGCACCACCAGGGAAGCCCCACCGACATGTCTTAACTGAGTAGCAGAGTTGATCCTTAAACAACTCAGGGCTTAGGGCCGCACCCTCAGTGCTGTCAAAAATCCGCATATAATTTATAGCTGTCCCTTCGTATCCACAGTTCCCCCCATGTGTGGTTCCACACCCAAGGACGCAAACAACCACCCGCTATTTACTATTTTAAAAAAATCTGCATATATATGGACGCATGCAGTTCAAACCCATGTTGTTCAAGGGTCAACTGTATTTCATCTGAAACTTCAGGGTAACCTTCAAGGAAATGGAAAGTGAGAATGTAGCAACCAGGAGCTGACAGAAGTGAAAATTCTGAAAATCCCTGTAACTCTCTGAGTAGTATTTCCTGCTTTCCCTGCTCAGCCTTCTAATCTCTTCCCACATTTGCCCACTGATTCAAATTTGGGGTTTTCACATGGTCTCTTTGCCAGGGTGACAACAGGAAACTAAGAGGAAGAACTACAGATTTAGAACAAACATTTTGTTTTTATTTGAAATGAAAATAAAGATAATTGATCTGTGAATAAAATAGTTTTTGTTTGTTTTACAAACTTCTAACAATATGCAAATGTTCTTCAGCACTCTCTTTTTCTCAGCAGCTATAGAGATCTCTCAGGTGCCAATTTCCTACATAGTAATTCTGGCCTATTATTCATTTCTCCAATGTTAATCATTTACATGACATGAGTAAATCTGCCCAGTTCTCTCTAATCACAGGATACACCTGATATTGAATAAAACTGTTTCCTAACATGTGAAGATGTGTATACTAGTTTTATAGAAAATTATTTTCTTCTTCTGAATATGGTCTTTAGGATTAAAACTTGTTAGAATTCTGTGAACTTGAATTTAAAATGGTTTTATTTAATGGCTTGGAACTGTCTAAATATTGTTTAATCCATCATCAGATTAGATGGTGCTTGTCTATGTCTGATTTTTGTTTTTTGAAGTTCTTAAGATATAAGCAGTGGGCCAGCTGGCTCTGCGGGGCAACAGGACATTGGTTTCCAAGACTTGAAAGAGAGCTAAGGCCAAAGGGTCCTCAGGTTTCTAGGTGGAAAGCCCTCAGGCTAACCCCCAGTGAAGGCTGAAGGTTCTAGAGATCATCTGATAGGATAAGCTAAAAATCTAAGAAGGTCACTGTTTCTCCTCAACCCCCATACCAAAACATTTACTCTTTGGGACACATTTAGAAAATACAAATATTTATGAAAAACATGATTAAAGAGGAAAAAAAAAGAAAATAAACCATATTCAGAGTGAAGACTACTGTTTTAGGGTCTATAAAAATTGACCACTTATCTACACCCCTTTATAAGTAATACCTTAAGAATGACTCAGACTCTCTTTATTCTGTGTGAATCAGAAAAATACTGCTTTTGATTTATAACCTATTTTATTTGTAAATTTATAAATGCTGAAACATATTTAGGTCTTTTATCTCTGCTTACTTTTTCATCTGCAAGATAGCTGCTTCAATCCCCACACCAGCCACCTCTGTTAGAGTATACAACAAGTTTCTGCCATGTATAAAAGCAAACGTTTTCATAATGTGGCAAAAGCCACATTTCCATGCACAACCTAACACATGCAGACAGTATGTAAAAGAGGAATTAAAAATATTTTTTTAATTTAAAAAAACATACTTCGGGGGATATAGTTTAAATATAACTTTAATTTTACCTTAATGTTAAAACATAGCTTTATTGGTGAAAAATATGAAGTCAAACTTTATCCATAAATTGATATTTGATAATAGTAGATAAAAATATGAGAATCACTTATAGACACTTTCTCAGATTATGAGAATTAAAACCTTACAGATGATATACATTTATATATGTTTTTCTTTGTGGCAAGTGGTTTATTATTTGAAATCTATTGGTTCATTAGGATCATATTGGTGATAGCTAGTTGTTTCAGAACATTAACTGTCCTCTCACATTACTTACATAGATGCTGGGGACCATCTGTTCCAGCACGGGATTTAAGTATACGTCTATTGGATATCATGCTATTTATTTAATTCAGCACCCACTTCCTATTGTTGTATTTTCTTGGGGGGAAAAGTCAATTTAATTACAAGGAATAAAGATAACCTCTCCTGGCAGGTTACCCTGTCACCATGAAAGCAAAGCAGGACCTGCTTAAAGTAGGTTACAGTGGTTAACAAGAAGAGTAAAACCAACAACACTTAAGAATATTTAGCAAAGGTTTAACAGAAATAGAACAGTGAATGGCACTTTTAAAAATATTACTGTAAGCCCAGGGCTTGTCTAAATCAATCTTGGCACATCTGTCTGATGCAGACCGTAAACAGGATTAGAGATGGATTTATCTGCTTGGCGCTAATTGCGCTCACAGTTCCTGCACATGTCCACTCTTTAAAATACTGCCTGAAAAACAAGCCTGCCTGATAGATGGCTCCCACAACAGAGTGTAGACACACACTTATGGTATATTAGATGGTTAAGCAATGTGATGTCTAACAATTTTTTTTCCAGCTCTTCAGAATTACTTATCTAATCCCCTAATTAAAAATACAAAATTCTGTTTGAATATACCACATACTGAGATAAATCTGTGAAGCAAGGGACCAATAAATTTGAATACACTTTAACTGTAAGAAGAAAACACAATTTAATTGTTAATAATCAGGTTAAACCAGGGTTTAAACAAATAGGGCTGCACCAGTAATTTACTGAAAAACCATCACAATGCATTACTATCCTCAAGAATTATGACTTAACATGTTAGCATAAAAGTTTAAGTTCCTAAATATATACACTTATCAAGAGTGACAAGAAATAGAATTATCTAGTCAAAGAATTATAGAGGAAATTCTAAACTTATCACTTACTGAGAGATAAATGCCAATCCCAATACCAAAAAGTCACATTTTTGTCATACCAAATAAAACATTAATGCTCAATTTCTTATCTGCAATTTTTTTTCCCACTTAGTTATTTCTATCATGTGTAAACAGCTTAGGTACTTCTCTTAAGAACTAAGCACCTGGAGATACATAGGTACTTTTGCATGAAGTCCAAAATGAACTAATCAGGCAAAAAATTAAATATTATTCTTTGTTTTGATGATTTGAAATACAGACAATATGTAATTCTTTATTCAAAACATTTAATGCCTATGATACAGAGTGACATTAACAATTTTAAATTACATAGTCTGTTTAATCACGAATACCACATAAAATCATAGACAATCTTCTGTTCTAAAGCTCTTTTCTTGATACATAATTTACTCATGTTCCATATATCTTAGTGAGCTCTTAGAAATCAGTTTTTTCCTATATCTACCATTAATAAAAGTATATCTATACTTACACTGTTGTTTCATACAGACAAATGGAGAAACTGGCAAATTAAGTCAATCAATTAGATATTCTCAATGTGTAATCTCAGAAGGTATATAGGGTCAGCATGATTTTTATAATACTAGAGATGTTATTTGCCTTTTTCACTGTGCTGACATTTGCATGGATGGTGAATAGGCAACAGTGGTTAAAACTCCTGGTGTCACCATGAATCAAAGCAGTGACACTAAATTCCATTAATAATTGTTGCATCCTTCATCACCTCAAACTCACAGTTTAAAAAAAAGAAGTTTCACTTAACTGTCCTTGATGAAGCAGTAACACTTTAATTTTTAAAAAACGTCTCTGCTCTTTAGTATATTTCTTTTTAATATTATGTGTATGAACTAGGAAATGTGCAAAAAGCATTTCTGCTACAAATGAAAGTGATGGCTCTCTCCAGGAAAAGCACTTATACCCTTCCCATTATGACTAGCTGGATTTTGTGGAAGACCATTTTTGCTTGAAAGATGGACTAACAGACTATGGTATTCAGACATGAGTATTTGGTAAATGTTTTCTGGGAATTGAGCAAAGTGAGCCAGTCACTCAAGCAAAACAACTGAAAATATTTGTTGTCACTGATAAAATTCCAGCCTTCAAGCAAAAATTAGAATTTTGTAAAACTTGTATCTGTCACGGTGAGCTTGACAGCTTCCCAATATTTAAAGAATCTTATGATGCAGTGCTGTTAATGTATCTGATATTTTAAACATATTACATAAAATGTGTCAACATCTGGAAGCTCTATATAACTCAGTAGACCAAATTTTCCAAATAGTCAATGCAGGATATTATAAAATCATGCATAATGAAAGATTCATTCAAAGTGCAAGACAGACCAATAAATTTTCAAATAGCAGACTACAAAAGGTTAATTGATGTCTTCAGATCCTGCTTTGTAACTAACATTTAAGAAATTAGCATTTACCAAGTTTTACTGTAGTATCAAAGAAGGATATCCACAATTACCTGAAAACACTAATACTTCTCCTTTTCTAAGCAAACATCTGTGTGAAACTGGATTTTCCTTATACACTTTAACAAAAACAAGATATTCACAACAAACTGAGTGCAGAAGCAATCTTGAGAATTCAGCTGTCTTTTATTAAGCCTTCTATTAAAGAAGACTGTCTTCTATAAAAGAGATTTGCAAACTGTAAAGCAGTCAAGAAAGTGGCATTGATTTTTTATTGTTTTGGAAAATAGTTATTTTTAGTCAAAATATTATTTATGTTAAAATGCAATGGACCTACTACTGTTATTTTTAATGAATTAATATTTTGAATGTTTAATCGCTAATGTGATATCAATGGGTATAACTTATATAAACAAAAGCTCTTTTGTGGTTTTCAATAATTTAAGAGTGTAAAGGGGTCCCAAGACCAAAAGGCTCAAGAACCCCTGGTCTATCTATAATGTTGTAAAGATAGGCCTAACCTTAAGAAAATGCAGCCTAAAGATGTCATGGTTCACGCATTTTATCTTTCATCATCTTGTATCAAACAACTGAGATTATATCATTAATTTTTTTAGACTGTCTATGCAACAAGTCCCTATTACATATGAAACCTAGTGAAATGAAAGAAAAATTCAAAATTTCATATTCTGTATTTCATATTCTATAGCATGACTTTATCATGCAGTTAATTGGGTTTTTTCATTTTCACTTCAGCAAGAGCACTCACGTGCATCTATTGGGACTATGTATTACTCAAATTTACTATCTACTTATATATTTACCCCTGTCATTTTATACATCTACTTCCATTTCTATTCCTTAGGAAAAACATTTATAAATGGGGAGTCTCTGAGAATGGCACCAACAGAAAATATGACATTAACTGAGTCACCTTAATCTTATAGTCTTTTTTGGCATTATCAGTTCAGTTATGTGTATCAATTCACAGGATTTACAGTTCACATATATCCTACTAGATGACCTTTGCAGACTCCCCATGAACGTCAGAAGTACTGTAATCGGTCTTCCTTTTTCTAGTTTCTCAGTCATTCACTTCAACAATATCTTGACCGTCCTCCTCATCTCTAATCTCTGTATCCCAGCATCTAGCTCAATGCTTCAAACACAGGCTAGGTTTCCAATAAAAGTTTTTTTATTGACTGTATTTACCATCAATCAGATAATATCTTAATGATAGTGTATGCATTTCAACCTCTGAACCTTTGTTCCTTCATTATCCAGCAAATGGAAGGCGTTCTTGACTCTAGTCTTTTCAAACATTAACCATCTGTCAAAGCACACGGAGCCCCTCCTCCGAGAAACATCCTTCATTTTCCAGTCCCTCTGAACTCCTCTGGCCTACTCAGCTGAAATGCAGCCACATATCAGAAGTTCCTAACTTCAGAGAGGTGAAGGCACAAAGGTCCTTCAAAACCTTTTAAGAACTTATCAACAAGTTACATATATATTTTTTCCCACACTAGTTAAATGGTGGTTTTAAAAAACAGCAATGGGGGAGGGATTAGAGAAAGATCAGACTGTAATAGTTTAGGATAAATCCAAAAGCTTATTTCTTCAATATGTCTGAACACCTAACATTCCAGGCACTTCTGTGTGGATATTAAAATGCTAATATTAACATAGCGATCTCCATGGACAACTGTTTCTAAGAGAACAAAGGTTAAGGAGTTCTTTATCCTTCATGGCCTGGAACTTGCTGGGCTGTGGAAATAGGACCAAATCTAAGCTACAATGATGGCTTCTATTGCCAGCATCTAAGGACAATACCTGCATATGGGCTTCCTGCCTGGTAAGGGCCCTTACATCTCACAGTCCAAGCTGGCTCACTGATACTCTTTTTTTCTGAGGACCTCAAAGACAGTCACAATGACTTTGTTTTCACCTCTGCCATTACTAGCAATCAATGCCCTACCTACGCAGGTCCCATCCCCCATCACCTCATAGTAATCACAGTGAAGTTACCACACAGCCCTCCAGATAATCTAAAGGGTTTTGCTACTGAGAGACACTAAAAGGCTCACTTTTATACCACTCCCATTCAGTTTTACCTTCAAGACTGTCATTATTTGCTCTAAGAAGCCAAAAAAGTATTCAGAATAACTACTGTAAATCCGGGGTATCTGAAATTAGCACATGCAGATCCACGTTGTTAGTAGGAAACAGAACCATTACATGAGAGACTAAAGGAAGTAATAATTTTCACCTGATGAAGATTGATCTTAGTACCAGGAAGGGAAAAGTTCAGCTGAAGAGCCAAGACAGCTAGGAAGAGAATGCCACCATCCTGACCATCCAGAAATGAACTGGAAGAAATTCACCTTTCAGCCTCCAGGACACCTGAACTTATCATTAGTCCACCTTCCAGATGCCAGAAATGGCACATCTGTGGTCAAGGAACCACTGTGTGCGTGAAGGAGGCAAGGGGGGAGAATAAAGAGAAATTGCCAGAAATTACTTTTATACTGAACATACAAAAGTAAACACAAACATATTCACAATAGCCAAAATATGGAAACCTAAGTGTCCACTGATGGATAAATGGATATAGAAAATGTCACACACACACAGTGGAATATTATTCAACCATAAAAAGAATGAAATCTTGCCTTTGGGATAACATGGATGGAACAATGAGGGCATTATGCTAAGCGAAATGTCAAAGAAAGACAAATACTGTATGATCTCACTTGTATGTGGCATCTTAGAAAACAAAAACCACAAGCTCATAGACAGAAAATGGACTGGTGGTTGCCAGAGGCAAGGGGTAGGGGGTAGGCAAAATGGGTGAGGAAGGTCAAAAGGTAAGAACGTCCAGCTTTAACATGTCATGGGGATGATGATACAGTCGTTCAGCATGGTGACTGTAGCTAATAATATTGTACTGCATATTTGAAAGCTGCTAGTAGAGTAGATCTTAAAAGTTCTTATCACAAAAATTAAAATTTTGTGACTATGGTGATGGATGTTAACTAGACATTGTGGTGATCATTTCAAAATATAAACAAATATTGAATCATTATGCTGTACATCTAAAACTAATATATGTTACACGTCAATTATACCTCAAAAAATACACATTTGAGATATTCTAAAAACATCTGTAAATCCTTATTAATTTGATGAGGATTTGTAGGCCTAGACTTAGTGGAGACAAAGGAAAAGTGATAAACAATTTTAATGTAGCTGATCATGGTTTTACTAAAAATTCCAACTTAATAACTTTCAAGACCAAGTTTATGTTTATTTTTAATATGCTAGGTACATGGGCGATGTAGCCCTTTATTTCATTTCCACCATTAAAAGCATACAGTTGACAGATGTTTAGTTTCTGTTTTGTCTTGGCATTCAAAAACTCTAGATAAGTAAATCCAGTGAGAATTGATTCACTAAGAAATATTAAAATGAAGTTACCAATAAAATGTAGTCAAATATCCTAACTTTTAAATTTATCTTCAGTTGGACTTAGGCAAAATGTAAAAAAAAAAAATTACAGTTAAAAAAAAATTACATCTTAATAAACACACATACAAAAACTATAAATTATGCTAGTCAGTTGATACCATTTAGGCTCCTCTTCACAAAAAATATGACCTACCTACCTATTTGAAATGAAATTTTTAAAGCCATTCTGGAGTAGAAATTAGAAGTTAATTTTTTTCTGAAAAAGCCTAAAATTGATTCAAAGAGTCTGATATGAAAATAAGCTCAATGTTTGACCTTGATGTTCTACATATATGGTATTTATTCAGTTATGTTCCCAATTAAAGAGTTTTAAAGTAATAGTTTTTTCTCCATGCCTTTCGTTATAATTTTTACCACATAATTAGTACTATGATAAAAGGCCAAAATTAAAGGTAAAGGTAAGAAAGTATTACTTTGATAATGTGAAAATTTTAGAGAAAATTTGAACATTTTAGATAAAGTATATATTTAATTACACCATATAGCATGTAATCGAAGCAAAATAGCTTGTAGGATTACAGCAAGCCATCTTCTCCACTGTGCTGTAATACTACTGTCAGTAATTTTTTTAGAAAGATAAATTTGATATCAATACAATGTGACACAACTGCATCAAACCTTAATTTCACTCACAGTAAGAAGTCACAGGATTAAATAACACTGTGCAGTCTTTTAGAAAAGTTTATTGCTTCCAGATGGATTCAAGTTTCCTTTCAGCCCCGATTACATCTAATATGCACAGGGTGCCAACATTATAACGGACAGAGTCAAAAATATCATTTATATAGATAGCAAGGGGCAGGGTGGAGGAACACTGGCTTCTAAGTAGGTTGTGCTGATCAGGGTTTGACTATTTTTCAGAAATTATAAGAAACATTTTTTAAAAAAACAAACCTCATACTATGTAAATGTCTTGAATGATGGCTGTTCCACAGAAAAACACAAATCTACAGCGAAGTATCCATAAGATGACTCCTAGCTCAAGCTGCATGCTCTCTGCCCCCATGTTGGGTTGTGCCATGTGTCACACCACATGAGGCTTACCACCAAGATGTCCACCTGTGCCTCTGTGGCAGAAGAGGCAACTATGTTTATTTCATTTAATAGCACTGTTGAATATAAGCCATGGTGATCACATATAAAGACCTTCAAAAATACTGACTACTTAAAGGCACGTTTGGTAAGTTAAAGGATGCAAGTAAGTCAGTACTTATATTTAAAATAGCATTTTCTTAAGCAACTGAAGTATCAGTACCATAATAAATAAAAGCCTTTCCATAAAACCCAAACAAAGAAAGCTCTCCCTGTCATGTGGATTAAAAAATAAAATCACATCTGCTCTATCTAGTCTATGAGAGAAAAGCAATAAAAATTCATGATTGAAGAAGGATTTCAGTCTGTACATCGGGAGCTAACTTTTTAAAATACAGTAAAATTCTAGTAACACTCCCATTTTCTTAAATTTAATTTTTCAAATGTTCTGAAAGTGCTATACAAATTAGGAATCTGATTAAATATAAATGTTAAGCAATTTATTATGTATCCTTCAAAACAGATTAGCAATTTAAATACAATTATGGTCTCACAGATCGAAAGAAGAGAAAAATGATTAATTTCTGGAAGGACATAAAATTTTTCTTGTTGGAGAACCACTGGGAAAAGTGGTACTACAATAATTCCTACTCATGCCTAACTTTCTCCAGTGGATACTCAACCAAAACTAAGACAAAAACCATTACAGACCTTTACTACTCACATTTTCTTTAGAGAGAAATAAGTTCATTTATATAAGGGTTATAAATGAATGTTAAGATTTCGGGTGATTTTAATGCATGTTCTGCACTTTTATTTTCTATTAATTTTATACATGATACTTTAAATGTATATGAGAATTAAAATTTTAAATTTTACTTACATTCAAATAGTGACAATATATCCTCGATCAACTGCATGAAAATGCTCTGAGACACAGGGTGATCAAAAAAGGATGAAATTATACTAAAAATTCGACTTAAAGTTACATGCCAAATTAATAACAGATCAATGAAACAGAATCCAACCGATCAGGCTACCAGGCACTGAAGTAGGTAATGGGTTTTGTGTCACATGATTCAGCCATTGAGTATTTCTGATATTTCAAATACTAATACGTGTTTGAGATAACTATCACTCATCAAAGAGTCCTTTGTTTTTGATAATGGTTAACTGTTCTTAAACTGGTCACACTGTCTCCTAAATAACACATATTTGAGTGAAAAATGATTTGAGCTTCATTCCTTCTTTCAATAATTGTTAACTAGACACTTTCCACATGCCAGACTTGCTCTACAAGAGAAAAGCCTTTTAGATAGAGATCTACCCTGACTACCCAATGATCATTGAATAGGTTGGAAAAATATATATATATAAGGGAGAAAGCCATGTAGTTACAGGTCCAAAATGTCTCACCTGCAATTCTAAAATCCCCAAAGCTCTGGAAATTGTTTATTTTTTCTTAAATCATTTGGCAACAAAACCTGAGCTGACCTCATTTTGCCCCAAAATTGGACCTGAACTGACCATGAAATGTTAAGTCTTTATTTATGCCACTTCGCATAGATATTCTTAATGTTTCATTCAGAAATATTAATGTTTGAATATGCAATGCTACCTGAGGCTAGTTGTGGGTTTTACATACACATAAACATATGTCCCATATTAGCTTTCTAAAATCAGTAAATGGCTGAATTTTCACACAGCTGGTTCCAAGGGTTTCTGAACAAAGGGAACAGTAAGTATAAAGGCCTCGTGGCAAGAGCATACTTGGTATATTCCAGACACAGCAAGAGGTGGCTAGAGTTAGTGAGAAAGGGGAGAGGGTAAAACATGAGAATACAAAGGTTGGAAGCAGGCAGACTTTAGATTTTAGCCTGAAAAAGATGTGAAGTCACTGGAAGTTTTGGAGCAGAAGAAAGATATAATCTGACATATAGTTTAAAAGTATCAATAACATTCTATCTGATACATAGAGAATAGATTGACAGGAGACATGGTTAGAGACAGAGAGACTAGTAAGGAAGCTTATACAATACTCCAAGGGAGAAATGATGGTGTCTCACACTAAGATGGTGGCAGCAATCCTGTTCAATTTTGAATATATTTCAAAGAAAGAGGCAACAGGATTTGTTAGTGGATTGGACGTAGAGTGAAAGAGAGTGGAATCTAGCAGATCTCCAGTGTTTTTGGCTTGGGCAATCAGAAGGATGAAGTCTCCATGTACTGAGAGCTGAAAATCTATAGGAAGTACATAGTTGGAGGCTGCAGGAGAGAACGTGGAGTTTATTTTAGAACAAAAAAAGTTTGAGGGCTTCCCTGGTGGCGCAGTGGTTGAGAGTCCGCCTGCCGATGCAGGGGACACGGGTTCGTGCCTCGGTCTGGGAAGATCCCACAAGCCGCGGAGCGGCTGGGCCCGTGAGCCATGGCCGCTGAGCCTGCGCGTCCAGAGCCTGTGCTCTGCAACGGGAGAGGCTGCAACAGTGAGAGGCCCGCGTACCGCAAAAAAAAAACAAAAACAAACAAACAAAAAATACATCTTTAAAAAAAAAAAAGTGTGAGAAATCTGTTAGATCTCTAAGTTGAAATTTAAGTAGGCAGTTAGGTTTATAAATCAGGAATTCTGAAGAGAGGTCTGGACTAGAGATATACATTTGAAGGTCATGGGTATTTAGATAATATTTGAAGCCAGAAACTAGAGGAGGTTAAACCAGAGAGAGAATGGAAACAGGCAATGGGGTCAGAAGACACTCATGGAAAAATGAGGATAGCCAAGAGATTAGTCAGAGAAGGAGCAGGCCAGTGGGGTGGGAGGAGAACCAAAAGAGTGACATCCTAGGAGATACAAAAGTTGTATCAAGGAGCACAGTGTGATTCAGCTGTCAAAACCTGTTCATAGGTGAAGTCACATGAGGACTGACCTTGACAAGTGAACTGTGGAGTGATGGGACTCAAAAGCCTGATCGTAGAAGATTCAAGAAAGAATGAGAAACAAGGTAAGACTGTGCATGTAAAGTAAGTCCAACTAGACTAAAAAGTTGGTGGTGGGGAGGGCCAAAGAAATGGGACCAAGCACTCTACATGGATTACCTCAATTAATCCTCGTAATAGTTCTACAAGGTAGAAATTCTCTCACTTTACAGATGAGGATGTGTAAGATAGGCAGTGTGCCAATGATTTTGATAAGAATGCTAGAATTTTATCCAAGCATGTCTGATTATCAAAGCACATCCTCTTACAGTAATATACAGCTTCCTATGAATTTATCATATAAGATAAATATTGAGAAAATGACATCATCTTCTCAGAAAGGACACTGGTGTGGGAATTAGGAGACCTTTGTTTTAGCTCTAGCTCTGTCACCAATCTTGAGGCAAATGCCATAACTTTTGAGCTTGATAGCTCATTCCTAAAATAAGGGAATTGGAATAGATTCATTCACTCAGTCAACAAATATGTATTGAGTACTAATTTGCTGGACACAACTCTAGTTGTGAAAGAAACAGTGGTGAAAAAAGAAGGAACTTACCCTTTAGTGAGGAAGATGACGAATATTCAATACAAAAGTTTCTTTCAACTCTAAAATGCTACAATAGTTGTTAAATAAATATTAATAACAGACAAAAATTCCATTCCAGGCTAGTGCAAAGAAGTTGAGATTTATTATATCACTGAAAACTCACAGTGCTGTAAGCTGGGCACTATTACTATATCCCATATTTTACAGGCTGGTGGGAGGCAAGGAGAGATGAGCTTAGAGCTTAAGTAGCTTGCCCCACAGTTACACAGGAAGTGGCAAAGCCCAAATTCTAACATATAGTATGGCTCCAAAAACCCATCTTTCAATCACTCTCAATAGTAAGTTACTACTATAATATCTCATTTTACTGGTGTTTGACTCTCCTCTCCTGTTGTTTTTCTTGATGGGTCTTTGAATGTTCAAAATGGGAAAGAGTGAGGAGTAAGAGAGAAAAAAAGAAAAACAGTGAAAGAGAAACTGCAGAACTAGAAGTGAATATTGATATAAAGACAAAAATCAAGAAAACCAAATCAGTGAAGTAACACGAACAAGAAAGAGGTTTGCGAAGCACATGACGGAAAGAGAACAGCAGCCCTTGAGGTCCTGCATCAGGTCAGTGACCCACCAGGTGCCACATGCCTAACTGTACAGGACAACGGACAGGCCTGGTGACCCGGGGCTCCTCCGAGGGGCCTGGCCTCTCCCACTCTATCAAACTCGCTGCCCACTCGTCAACCCTACTGAGAATCGACACTTCTAATGAGTCTAACAGAGTAAATATGCTCTGTAAAATATTTCAGAAAGGAGCTCTGCATACTTTCTCATTTTGTTTTTGGTACAACCATGTTGAAAAGGAAAGCAGTCCTTGAGGGTTCAGAGGTGAAATCCTTACAGAAATCCGAGAAGGACAAAGGAGGCAGAGATGAGTCGCCTGGTCTTGGGACCACTGAGGTCACCCTCTGATTTTCAGCAGACAGCTAGTATCTGGCTCCGCTCTTTGCATCGTGGATGTCCAGCCAGGACCAGGTGCCAGGGACCCTCACAGGCTGGGAGCCATTTTATCTTCCCGAGCTTTCCACATAGAATGGTGATATTAGAATAACTGGATTTTTCACTTTGAGGAACTATTCTTATAGCTGGCATTTTCCCCTAGTATTCTGAAGATTATTTGGAGATCATCTTGCTTTATAAATTGTGGGGACAAGAAATGTATCTCCCATTAATAATCTATCTGGTTCCAAAATTTAAGTGCCTACTATATTTAGGTGTTTTCTGACCTCAATATTGCATATTTAAGGATGATTAGATATGGTCTTTCCCTCTAGTTGTTCAGTATATTGGGGAATGGAAGCACAGTGGGTACTAGCCATCTTGTGGAACTTCACCAGATTCATATTTACAAATTATTCCTTCACCAAAGGATACTGGAACCCATCAGAGATTTTAAGAAACAACTACCCAATCTCTTTCATCTTTCTGGTTTCTACCCAGAGCGCCTTCTCAACACAGATTCAGATTCATTCAGATGTATCAATACTATAGGCCTGTTTTAAAAAATAGTCCTGCATTAAAAGGTGAAATTAGAACTAAATTTCCCTCCAAAAAGTGTGCTTTTGTTTATATTTTCTTTTACATACTCTTTTATATTAGCTAAATTTCTACAAGTACAATTTATATGTATAAGAAGGAAAAAAACCATTTTAAAGCTGTAGTTTTTACTTGCCTGAAATTAGTTCTCTATTCCAACCGTTCCCTTCCTTCATTAACTTCTATTAAGCATCTAAGAATGACTGACTAAAGAGGAAACTATTGTATTCAGAAGCTCAGCTCCTTCCCAAGTTATCAGTAGGTGTAAAGCTAATACTAAGTAGTAAAGCTTTTCTTTACATATTTGCCAAATTACCTTACTATACATATATTCCATTAATGGAACGGAAATATGTTTCATATGTATTCCTGGCAAGGAAGCAGTCAGTTTTTTATTGTAAATGGCACGGCACAGAAACACAGGCAATTGAAAGCCGGATGACATGCCTGCCGAGCTAGGCACTAAATCAGATACTCCATCTCATTTAACCATAAATTATCTTCAGGTTATGGTGACAATGAAAGGAGATAGCATCCCTGTTTCTCGATTTTAGAGAAGACCAAACAGATCCTCAGAGAGGTGAAGGGGCTTATCAATGACAGATATCAATGGCAGAGCGTAAGACTGAACTTTAAAGCTCATACTCTTTTCCCCTGTTCTACAGACTAGAAGAACTTGCAAGGAACCACCTTGTTATTACAACAATATTATTATGTGCTTTATAATTAGGCTTTGAGAAGATATGGTTCATTCCATAGCCTGGGTTCACACTTCAGCATATCTTCTGCTGTCTTTCTGAAACTCCAAGTTTCAGAAGCAGCACTTCAGGTTTTGTTAAGAAAAAGGTCCCAAAGAGAAGCAGCAGAGGTAAGTGATATGCCTTTTCCAACTAAAAATAAATCATATTTAGAATTTGGGTATTCATCATTTCCTGAGGATGGTGTTGCTGTCAATCCAACTTGGGTTACATAAATTAACCAGCAAAAATCAAGCACATTGGTCACATTAAAACTTTAAACGCTGTGATTCAGTGTTCTGTCAGCACGTTCATATGGACCAAGGGTTGGCAAACTTCTTCTGTGAAGGGCCAGACAGTAAAGATTTTAGGCTTTGGGGACCATATGGTTTCTGTTGCTCTGCTGTAGTAGTTTGTATGGCTGAGCAGCCAAAGGCAATACAGAGTGAGGCTGTGTCGGAAATTCGATAAATAATAATTAATTAAACTTGACTTATTGACATCAAAAAAAAAAGCTATGGCTTCTTATATATAAAATAGATAACTAATGAGAACCTACTGTATAGCTCAGGGAACTCTACTCAGTGCTCCGTGGTGACCTAAATGGGAAGGAAATCCGAAAAAGAGGGGATATAGATATACGTATAGATGATTCACTTTGCTGTACAGGCAGAAACTAACACAACATTGTAACTCCATTGAAACACAACACTGTATACTCCAATAAAATTTTTTTAAAAAAGAATTTGGTATTATCCAACCTAAAAAAAAAAAAAAAAAGGTACGGCCTCTTAGAAAAGGGGCTGGAATCCAGGCTCTGCCTCTTACTACCTGTGTGACCTTGGAGAAGTTAAACTTTTTGCAGTTTTCTCATCTAGAAAATGGGGATTATAATAGCCCTTACCTCTGAGGATTGTTGTGAAGATTTAATGAGTTAATATGTAAGATTCTGGTAACAGTTCCTGGCACATACAATGTGCTATATAAGTGTTTACCACTATTATTATTATTACCTGAACTAATTCAACAAATCTTGCAGTCACCACACCAGTAGCTGAACTAGATAAACCATGAAAGTAGCATGTGTGACAGAATGGTACTAGGCAGGAATGATTAGAGGAGACCTCTTCCGTACACTTAGAATACAAAAATGCTCCGGACTTGTTTTGAATTTATAAAGGTAACTCCTAATATTAGGGGGCATCCTGATTGCCTTCCCTAAAGCAGACTTGGAAACACCTCCCTTGTTACAAAGGGCCTACTAAGAAATTTATGAAATAGGTTAGGAGGAGAAAAGTAGGAATTGAGAGAATATAGACAATATTAGGAAGATAAATTAGAAATAATAGTTAAGACTTACGTAGACTTTCATCACATAATCAAGACAGAACATCTTTTAATTGGTTCATTATGTATCCACAATGGTCCCAAATGAAATGCTCAATTTATAGTGGCTTTATCCCATGAGAAATAAGATTGTTGTTCCTATTAGTTAACTAAAAAGTCTTTCAAATTAAGCAAAAAGAAAGGGAAAAAGAAAAGAAATAATAATAAAAGGAGAAAATTACCAGAAGTTGACTCACAGGTCACTACTACTCTGATTCTAGCTAGGCACAAATATTTTCCCAAATATTTTGGGAAATATATCAAGTTCGGTTTGTATTCATCCTGAAAGGGTTTATGCGCCCCACTCACAAGGCAAGTTCTTCATCAATTCCACCCCAGGATGGGACGTTTCTGACAAACACTAATGATGATGTAGTGTGCAACAGAAATTTGATCACAATCACCTGGTTTCATCACCTTGTGGTATTTTCCTTGGATCCTGGATTTTGTTATGGAAATGCACAGACTGTGCTGAGGAGGAAAATCTTAGCACACTCTATTACTGGCAGGAAAGGCTGCACACATCACTGCCCTGAGTACTGAAACACTAGATGGTGTGAGAACACACCAGCTCCGAACGTGACATTCTCCTTATTCACCATTTTGGTTCCTCAACAGATATGAAAACTATGCCATGGCAACAGTTTACGGGCGAAGTAGTTGCTAAGAATTTTTGACTAAGTGATGACCTATCTGTAAGCACATCTACGGCAACAAAAACACATGCTAATAACCTAACATACAGAAAATAAAACCCACAGCATAATTATTCCAGAATATTCTCAAACTATAATGTCTTGTCCTGAAGGTTTCATTTGTGTTCAAAATCTTTTTGGGAAAAAAAAAATGTAAACCACCCTACATTTAGATGATCTTGGTGATAACTTGCTGTTTAGACCGTGACTATCAACAAACTCTTATTTAAAAACTTCAGACTCCAAAAACCGACACCATCAACTTCAGAAATTTCTGTAAGAACCTCCACAACTTCGAAGTTTCCTATTTAAGCAATGGTTTATACAGTGCTTCTCAAACTACCTCCAGATGATTCTAGACCTTCTATGACACGAACCTAATGAGCTCTGCTTTGCTTTATCTATTGGGGAGGGAAAAGATGCCCTTGGAAGGAAGAGATCAAAATGACAAAAACCACTGCTTTAGTACGGTTGTTGGTTCAAGTAACTGTGCTCTCACAGTGCCCAGTGTATTCAGAGATACTAGGATGCTTGAAGATCAGGGATCCATCCATTTGTTTAAAACGCTCTATTTTCAGTGGACACTGTATTAAAAAAAACAAAGGCAGTAACCTACAGAGACATGCTCAAAAGCCTTAGTATATTAGGATTTGGACTCTTCCAAAACATTTTCCAAAAAGTTGTTGAAAGAACTTTCTAAAAAATAAAAGTGAGGTCTTCTTCTGCTCTTTAAGGGGATAGATGAGCTAAAATTGACACAAGTTCAATTTCCTTGTAATGTATTTTACAATTACATTATTTTTCCAATACATGCATGCAGTTACTACCTATACAAGATTATTATAATCTATCCCAGGTAATTAGTGCTGAGATCAGCAATTTAATGCCCTTTGTTTGCCAAATTTTTGTTTTCCCAAGGACCAATCCCACTCTATAAAGATGTGTTTCCAGGATACATATAATTACGCTGGGTATAACATCTGTTGCTTTGCATGTTCAGAGGCTTACCAAACCAAGGTAAGGACACGCTTCTACACCTATTTTAGGAGGATGACTGAAGTATTAAAAGCTTAAAGATTCAGCAGAAATTTTTTTTAAAAAGGCAGTATTTATCAAAAGCAAAAGCTAATTCTAATTTAAATATTTCCAAATAGAATTAACTCATTTCAGCCCTTATTTAGCTAAATGTTAACATGGTTATTATATCATTTTTCAATTTATGTTTCCTATGATTTCATATAGGAATCCTAGTGACGTTTCTACTTCAGTTATCTTTCAGAAGCAGACCATCTAACCAAAAACAAACCCCCTTACTCCGGGACAACAGGGAAAATAATAATGGTGACCTCTTTTTTGTATTTCACCCTTTCATAGCACAGTGGATTTAGATAACAGAACAGCATTGCACTTTCAAATGTAGGTCAGTACTCTGATTGTACCACAAAAGTGAATTGTTCAGACTTAAATAAAGCAGAGCAGTATCAACCCAATCACTTTTCTGCGTGGCCTTTTAAGGCTGCCCAATAATATGATAGTCCTAAGAACTTCCAAATATGCAAATATTTATTGGCAAGATTTACCAGGAAGATACAAAATGAACACGAATTTCAGTACTGAAACCTGAAATAAGCCCTTAATAAACGGGGGGAACAAATCCTACACGGTCATCTCTCACCAAACATTTGCAGTCATAGACAAGAATATTGAAGTTATGAGTTCATCATGTTTTCAGAAAATTTTAGGACAAGCAAACTCATGAGTATCAGTGTATTCAGATGTATTTTACAATCTTTGAGATCTGCGCTTACTATTATATAACTAAGATTGCTATTTGGCCTGCATTTAGACTGATTAGATATGCCAAGTTCACACAGATTTAGAGTTGAGGAAACCTACCTAAAATGTTAAAAAAAAAAAATTTTTTTCCAAATCATTTTAATATGTTTTAGCTCACTCGACTCTTCTAACAATTCTTATTTCCTAGCGTTATATATAGTTTGATGTAACCAACCATACATTAACTATTATATTAAAAATCAAAAAGAAACAAACCAAAAAAACCTCACCTGTTAACAGGAATTTGGAGGGAAGGGGTAAAACCCACTTTCAGGATTAGAAAAGATTTAGCTAAAGGAGTACTACAGTAAATCCACTTGTTTTGGACTGAATTGTGTCTCTCCAAAATTCATATGCTGAACTCTAATCCCCAGGGTGACTATATTTGGGCCTTTAAGGACTAATTAAGTTTAAATTAGGTCATAAGGGTGGTCCCTAGTCTGATAGGACTGGTGTCCTTATAAGAAAAGGAAGAAACACCAGAGATCTCTGTCTCCATGTGTGCACAGAAGAAAGGCCGTGTGAGGGCACAGTGAGAAGGCGGCCATCCATAAGCTAAGGAAGCGAGGCCTCACCAGAAGTCAACTCTGACAGCACCTTAATCTTGGACTTCTAGCCTCCAGAACTGTGAGAAAAAAGTTAATTTCTGTTGTTTAAGCCACCTCATCTGTGGTATTTTGTTATGTCTGCCCTAGTAGACTAATATACCTTCCTTCTTTAACTTGTCCTAAGTTTTCATTTCCTCTATAGAATCTCTAAATTTTCTACACCGGGTGGTGACCTTCTGTCTTATCACAACATCAAGCAAAGTATGGCAGACAGAGAAATGAATCATTTTCCTTTTTTCCCTTCCAGGTTTCAATATTTCCAAATGTGAACACTGAAGACTATTGAATGCCAAATGGAGAAAAAACTTTAAATAATTACTTAGGTTATCATTAATTAGAATGCTAGAGTTATATTAGGAGGATACTAAATTATTTTAGGTGGGAATTAATCAGGATAGCAATGGATGCAATGCAGCCCAGAAACGACAGATGAGGGTAACTGAGAAACTTGTGTAAGATTTGAAAGTGCAAGTGCCATTTACAATATTTTTCATTTTGCCTTCATACGGGATCAAATACAAAATCTCTCAAGAGTCCTTGACATTTTTGCTCCCACTCGTTCTTTAAAAGTTTGTACTGGAACTAGAAACACTTCATCCTTGAGCTTCAAAACTTAGGAGGACCCAGCATAGCTACACCTGAAAAGTTAAGGGTCAAGACTGACTCAGGATTAAGTGGAGAAACAGGTCAGTTTGAAAAGGTTCACCAAAGTCCAAAAGTGACCAACTAGAAAAATGGCCTTTCATCTACCACCACACCTCCCCACCCCCACCCACACCCCCAGTCTCCTGCTAATGCTGCTCCTAACACAGCTCTTGCCTGGGAGCTCAAGTTCTGATTTAAGGGGCTGAGGGAGGGCTTTAAGAAGGTCCCATATGAAGGAAGAGTTTGCCCCAAGCAAAATGCTTTCCCTTCTTACCACTCACCCTAATGCTTGTCCTCTCCTGCCCTCACACACGATTTAAGAGTCTCAGAAAAGGGCTCTGGAGTATGGAAATCAAAAAGAGAAGAGAAAGAAAGGGGGACAGAGCTTATTCTGGGAGTTTTTCGTAAAGTAACAACTAGACATTTACATTTTGCTTTTCTCCTATTTCATTTTAACCCTAACCATTTTTAAGCTAAACCATCTTCAGGGCATTAAAATACCATTTCATGAAAGCATTTGTCTGAAATTAAAAATATGTGGTACTGAATTTAGTATTTTGATGGCAGAGTTAAATAAAATTATACAAATAGTTTGTTTATATTTTTTAATAATTTATTGTGAATATCAATATATCATCATTTAAAAAGGAAGTTTCCACAGCTTCTGTTGTTCTTAATTAGTTTCTGTATCTTTGCCTTTCCCAAATCTAAAATAAGTTCCTGATATTACATTGGTTTCTATATTATCATCTATAAACTTTGAGAGGCATTATTAAGATTCAGTGGTTAACAGAACTATTTAATTTGGAAATATGTATTAGCCGAAGACACCATTAGGTTTATTCTCATATATAGGGATCAGGGAAACAAAGGAAAGAAATCCAATTATTTAAAACAGTAATCCCTTAACACTGGGATTTTGTTTTAATTATAAAGAGTGTGTCTTATTAGAAACAAAACAAAGCCTTGTCCTTTAAGGGAGAAGCCCCATGTTTCTCTAGTGAACATGCATGCAAGATTTCCTAAAGAATGCTTCAACAAATTAATTTTGCTATTCTTCAATTTCCCGTGATATAACTGACTTCTTAAAAAGAGCATCAAGTAAACAATTATGAGCCCACCTGTTCATGATATCATACCAGACACCATACGAAGTTAATGAAAATAGATTTCATTTTGTTTCCCACTCCACTCCACCACTGATAGTATGACAAAATTCTCTGTACTAAAAACAACAAAAAGTATAGGCAGTGATAAGTATTAAAATGGTAATTGCTAAATAGTCTTTATCCTTCAAATAGGACTCCAGATATACCCAGTACCTGAAAACCCTTTTCATGAATGTCTTCCCCCATCCCCATGGTTCCTCCAGTGCCTTGCATAGGGTAGAGGTGTCAGAGGGGTAAGAAGCCATGACTTAAAGTAAATAGCCTGCCCTACAAGAGGCAAGAAAAGTCATTAGGGATTTCCCTTAGTTGGTTCTACTCCCATGATACACAGAGCAAAACTAAAACACTATTTGAGGAAATTACACTCCCTTTGGGTCCAGCCCACTAACCCGCTTAAATGGCTCAGTGTTGAGCCCAGAAGGCTGAGGGAAATCTTTCTTTCTCAAGGGACATTGAGGCTCCTGGCTCTCCTATTTCAGACCTAAGAGAAAGCTATTTAGGTACTCAATACAGCCTCATTTGGGCTTTATCACTGAAACTAAAGCTTTCAGTCATCCTGTCACCCCTCACAGAATTGAGTTTTGGCATGGAAGGCACACAGACATCACCAAGGCCAAAGCTGAACCCAGGCAGGTCCAGCACCTAAGATACCTGGCAAGGGCACCAGCTCAGTTTCAGCCAAGAGATGGTAAGCAGGAGACAGAAGGTTGTCCTCATGACAAGTTACCCAAGGGACAAAGAGAGAATAAGAGCAGCAAGGGCTACTGAATGAGCATGGAGATATAAATGATGACACACTTCGAGTCTGAAGGAGTGCAACAGCTGATACATAGAAAGCAGATGAGTAGAAAACAAAACCGAGTGTTCTATTATCTTAATAACATAGGCAAGATTAAGGACTATACCTCATGTATATTTACTTTATTGGGTTTAGAGGTGGTATCAAGTATGTAGGTAATACAAAATTTTATAGACAATGTCCTCTGATACAATAAAAGGAGTTGGAAAATCTATTTATATATTTTCCACTGGAAAACATGGACAGATATTGCTATTCAAAGTCCTGTTTTTCATTTTGTTGATGTTCCAGGTTTAAGTACCATGAGTACATGGTCATATTGCTTTCTTTGAATACGTAGCTATGACTTAAGAAAGACATTTGAGAAAAGAGAGGAAAGCAAATTCCAGACAATGGGAGTCTGTGACCATTGCTTCTTAGTCAAGGTCATACCAAAGCAAGTAAAAGAAAGGATCCCACCCGTAACATAATCATTGGCTTATGTTCTCTAAAGTTTTTGCAATCTCCTAGAGGAAAGGTTTCATAACTTTATTGAAAGTTCATTTCCTTTTCCTTTGTCTGCCCTTACACATCCATTGAAGATTAGCAATTAGCAAAGGATATGAACAGACCAATGATACACCACAACTACTGCACACTTTTGTAAAATTGAAAGAATAATTTCAGAACCATTAGAAAGCAATTTGGGACCTAAAATTTTGGATGCTAAAGGATCCATTAAAAGGGCACTTTTCTATTTTAAAGTATCAATGACACATCGTGAAAAGAGATTTTTAAAATAATGTGCACAGGCAGTTCAATTACTTTCTGAATTATGTCATAAAGCTGAGTCAAAATGTTGTTAATTAATATCAGTAATAAAAAAAACAGAAAGTGAGCTTATTCTAATGAAATACTGTAGATTTCACATTAAAAAGTGACTGACAGGTCAAATTCTAAAAAAGAAACTGTAGATATCACCACAAAACTAGCAGATGTTTCTTGGGGTCATTTGTACAAAAACATAAGCATATGTTAAAGAAATCTGACACTATCATGGAATCAGTTGGTGTCTAAAATAATAGCAGCTCCTTATGGCAATATGGTAATATCCGTATCAAATGCACAACACATTATGTTGCAACAGTATGTGCAGACAAAAGAGCATCAGTGGCAGCAATAATGACCAGTGCTTTCATTAAGGTGAAAAAATAAAATTAGAAGGTTATATCCAGGGCATAATTTTATTTAACAGTAAACTGAACGTGATAGACAGTATGTTGAATTTTCCGAGTTTCCATTTAACTGATTTTATTGAGATTCTCATAAAAGCAGAATATTAACCAAATAAGAACACTAAAGTTTTTCTAAGCGCCTCCAACATGGGTTTTCTTCAGTCTACCCTAGAATACTGAAGATAGTTATTTGCAAAGCTAATGATAATACTTGGTTAGTTTAGAATACGACCAAGAATTCTTCACTTCAAAATCAATGGTTTCAACCTGGTGTCCTATACTCAGTAAAGAAATAGGTAACTGCTGAATCTTTTTAATGTAAAGCAGCACATAATTTAGTAAGTGTATTATCAGCTTCAATCTCAGAAGTCTAAGATCCTCTAGAATATTCCTTGTTACTAGTCATATCACCCGGAAGTATACAACGTACACAACGAACGGATGCTAATTAAATGTTAATGTTAACAAAGGTCTTTGAAAAGTCAAAATGAAAAGGCATTTCATAGCTTTACATTGTTGGGACTCATGTTGCACTCTAGGAAATTTAGATTTGCAAAAGCACTTAGAATTTCAATGTACATATCTTCCCATGCAGATGAAGTGGATGCAAAGTGAGTCTGTACACACCTAACAAAGTATTCAAGTACCAAGAAGATTTGAGTAAAAGAGGTCCCCCCATAAGATGTTTCCATGGCATGAAGCTCAATAACAGAGTAGGTTTGGTCCCAGTGTAAAACATTCAAACAATATGGAAAATGATAGATTTGTCTTCCATTCAGAAGCTAGGATATCAAGATATTTTTCCCCAAAATATGAAAAATGCTAATTCAAAGAAATGGAAATAATGATTTTTAGAGAAGGATGTATTTTTACTTTTAAAATGAGTGTATTAGAAATCAAATCTCATGACAAAAATGTATCCACATTATTTAGTTTAAATATTTAAATATTATCTAAAATAAGTGGGCTATGAATGGGACTTCAAAAATTCATTATATTCACCAAGATTTCAACTGTAACAAGTTTTCATCTGTATAATGAAAACCACAACGAAACATACTATCTAGACTTTACACTTTCAGTACATGAAAACATGCCTAAAATATAAGGAAACCAGTACACTCTAACAGTTGTTCAATTTTATTGATCCTATTCTTCCTGCACAGATGGGCACTAGAAAATACTTTGAATTATGTGTTTGTAACATTTTACTAAGCTTGAAAGTTTAATTTGGAACAAGTATTATTTGCATTAGACAAAAAGATTTCATGAAATGAATTTTTTTAGCTTAAAATGATATAGAAACAGTTTTTATACATATAAAAACTGACATTTAAAATTATTTCACTTTTTTTTATATTTCAATACCTAAACATTATGGTTGTACAAAGATCATAACTTTATTTACCAATTTTTAATGAATAGTGTTTTCTGAAAATAGCTTTAAACTCTTTTTTCCAAAGTAGCCCCAACCTAGTAAGAAAGGGCACAGAAGGAGAGCCCGAGGCTCATGGAAAACATAGATCTTAAACTTGATAGGGTTCAACTTATAATCCTTCAAGAGCAATTTCTCAAGCTTATGTATTCTTCAAGCTTTCCATTTCCCTTCTGTTTGAACATTTTGCTAGTCTTGCATATTTGATTCTTGGTAGCATACATTTCGAGTGAGATAATTCTTAGATTGGCAAAATAAGAAGCAATTTTAGCTGTGTCCACTATCCATTCCATTGTCCAAGCTAAAAATCTCAGCTTCACCATTGTTTCTTCCCTTTCCCTCAAACCCCACATCCTCCAGGTTCTCTATCTTTGACAATATCCCTTTGCACCTGGCCTCACCTCTCCTCTCCATTCTCCCGGCCAAATACACACCACCTCCTGGATCTTCTGGGGTACTGGCCACCGAAATGGACTCCATTTATAATCCATCCTACTCCCATGGTTGTCTTTCTAAAACCCAAACTCACTTACTTTAAAAAACAAAAACTTGATATCCTCTGACACTCGGCCTTTGCCACCCTTTACTCAACCCTCATTTTAAGACACCAACTTCCTGGCATGATATTCAAGGCCCTATGCAAACTACTGACTTACACAAAGGACTATCATCTTCTCCCATTAACATACACTCTCCCCACAGGCTATGGTCTTATTTTCCACAAAGGTCAAAGCATTCTTTCCTGATTTTTCCAAAATATTACTTCCTATAATGGTTTCCTTATTCTTTTGTGCTGCCAACTCCTAATCATGCTTCAAGGCCCACATTCAAGTTTACTCTCACACCCCTCTGCAGCTCTCCCTGACCTCCCCCAACCCACTCAAACAAAATGATTTTCTCCTTTAGCTACATTTCCTTGGTTCTTTATAATGCCTTGTAAGTAATACCTCAACGGCACATAAAATAGACTACCTAATTATTTTGCTGATAAGTCTCCCTGCAGATTGTGAAGACTTTGAAGCAGAAATTGTGTCAAATTGATTGCAGCATCCCTGAAATCTATGAGATACCCTAGCACATAATAGTTGCTCCCTAATATTAGGAGGAATAAGCTAAAAAAGTGAATTATTTAAAGAGGAAAATTCAAGTTAAAATTATGCCGAGATACCATTTCTTATCTCAGATTGGTTTTTTACAACAAGGTCTGAAAATATACTCTTTTGAAGAAACTGCACAGAAACAGGTACCCTCATACAATGACAACAGAAAAGCAAAACAGCACAATCCTTTTGAGGGAACTTGGAAATACTTAGCAAAATTATGTAGGCAGAAAGTAGATGGGAAACCTCTGTACCTTTCACTCAATTTTGCTGTGAACCTAAATCTGCTCTAAAAAGTAAGCCTATTAAAAAATTATATAGATATTTATTCTTTGAGTCAACAATCCCACTTCTAGGATTTTAGTTTATTCCAAAATAAATTTTAGTAATTTATTCCAAAAATATACTAAAAAAAAAAGACATGACAAGGATTTTTTTGTTACACCACTATTTGCAATAGCAAAAATGACTGGAAACAACCCAAGTCTTTCTATAGAAAGATGGTTCAATAAACTATAGTACACAATAGATTACTGTGCAGATATAAAAAGAAATGATGACTCTCGCTGTATACCTCTATCAAGTGATATACCAGGTACACTGTTAATTCAAAAAAAAATCAAAGTGCAAAAAGCATATATGGTACACTACCAAGCACTTAAGAAGATGGGTAGGGGTGAGGTAAGGAGAATAATATATGTACATGTTTGCTATATAAGAATAAACCAAAAAAATTAAAATACCAATAATAGGAAGGAAGAAAAAGGGTAGAAGGGGCACAGATAAAAATTATACTTCCCAGGATATAGCTTGTTTAGCTGATTTGATTTTGGAACCATATAAATATTTTATATAATTATAAAACAAAATTGGATTAAAAAGAGCAATGCCCAAAAATAAAAGCAAAAATGAAACAAAATATTGATTTGGAGGCATAACATCACAGATAGGAATGATTCCAAGTGTCTATAAGACATAGTAATTTGACTATACATAGCATATACTCTAAGTGGTATGTCCCTAAGAGCTACAACAAAATATTACATAACGATCTTAAATGGCTCTGATTAATTATATTATTGATGGTGGCATTGGTGTTGGTATTCTGTGATGTACATTTATTGCAGGATAAGGCAAATCAGTAATGATATTGTTGCAGTCAGAACACAGGATTTTAAGGGTAGGAGCAAGAAGACGAAGTAAAAACCTTTCGGTCTTGAACTTTTACTGGAAATAACAGCAATGATTCCATGGTGCATTTTTTCCTTTCGGAAAAACAAATACATACTTCCTAGCTCTGCTTTCAGAAAAACCTAGGAAACAGGACCATATAAGGGAAGTTCTAGCAATGAGCACACAGGTGCTCAAATTGTGGTCTCTAAATACCATTAGTCAATTTAAAAAATTAGGCTTCCTTGATGATAGGCATAAAATGTTCAAGATGAGCCTGGAATATCTTGCCACTCCAGAAAGCAAAGAAGCTAACAGAGACAGCTGAGAGAATGTCAAAAGGTCTCAGAAGTCAGCCTGTGGGGGTTCCCATTGGTCCAAAAATCTAGAATTGGGGCAGTCTGAGAATTAGTAAGAACAGTCATTGCTATGAATTGAAATATATTTAATATATTTAAATAACTGAGCTCATAATGGTAATAATAAACGTTATTGGTCACTGTGGCTGCTGTGATTTCTCCCTTTAAGAACTTGCTGTTCTGCTGCAATGAATGCAGTTAGCTGACAGCCTCCAGCTACTGGTGCCTTTAGGATCCACCTCAGCTTCACTCTTCCCAGGCAGCCCCCAGTCTATGACTGAACACAACTAGATTTGGCCATTTCTGCCTAAGACAGGACCCCTAATGAGCAATCTTTGCTCCCAAGCTCTCACCATAGGTAAACAAAGACTTTATCAGATAAGCACCATAGACTGAGGTTCTCCCTGACCCTGCCTGCTTCATCCTCTCTTTACAGGTGTCAGACTGGCATCACAGTCTGAACGTTATCCCTCCCAACCTGCTTCCTGCCCCTTTTATCTTTCACAGACATTCGCCCCCAACAAACCTTTCATTTTCCTATGAAAAACGACAGTCCAGACAACCCAGTTTGTTCAGAAAATAAGTTATAAGGAAAAAGTTAAAAATGGAGAGGAATCTGTGGATTCGAAGATATAAAAGACATAGCAACCAACTGCAATATGGACCTTATTTAAACATTGATTTATACAAAAAAGAGAAAGAATCAGGAGACAATGAACACTAACTGAATATTTAAGGATAAAGAGGATTATTTTAAATTGGAATAGTGGTATAGTGACTATACTGGGTATCATATTGTGTGCTATATTTTTTTAATCCTTATCTCCTAGAGATACATGTAAGATGTTTATAGGTGCAATTATATGATGTCTAGGAATTGCTCCCGATTATTCCAGATAGTGGGAACTGGGTAGGGCATAGACGGAATAAGACTGGCCTTGAAAACTGTTTAAACTCAACGTGTCACATAGAGTCTCACCACTCATTGGGTTGAACATGGAGGCTTATTATATTATTCTTTCTACATTTGGGTATGTTTGGTGTTTTCCACAATAAAAATATTGGGTTTCAAAAACTTTGTCTGTCCCATTTGGTCATTTACTCAGGAAGTAGAAGTGGCAAGAGAAGTGAAACATGCTCTCTACAGTGGAACTGTCAGGAAGGTCTGAAAGAAGTCAGATGATTTTGTTGTATTAAGGTTTATTATTCTGATTTACCCCTTAAATTATCATTTCTCATGTCAAATTTCATGTGCTATTTCTAGAGCAATATTAATAGTGGAGATGGTAGGCATTACTAGCTAACTCTTATTCTAGATATGAAAATAAAACTTTTAATGTTTTACCACTAAAAAAAAAAAAAAAGGTTTGGTTTGGACCATGATGCCACACTGTCAGTAACTCGGACATCACGCAGACTCTTGAAGGCATTAGGGAGAACTCTTCCTTACTGGACTGAGGAAACAGCATAACCTCCTGGGTACAGTGTAGACTCTGGAGTCAGGCTGCTTGGCTTGGAATCCCAGCAACTCCACTCCTAGCATGACCTTGGACAAGGAACGTCACCTCTGGGCCCTAGAAATAAAAATCCTGTCTGGACTACATAGTCTTCTTGGGAAGATTAAACAAGATAAGACACTTAGCATAGGACCTGGCAGGGTAAATATCAATAAACGTTCACTATTTTCAGTCAAACACCGGACACCGATGCATAGCAGCAGCAGTAGTTTCCAGAACACTGTTTCTGATGAAAATCTTGGAATGTACATAGGAATTCCCCGATGCCAGCTGGTACATTATTTTAGACTTATCTGTAGGCTTACCATAAGTCCATAGCACTATGCCAAATGTTTTTGAATATATGCATACCTGCCCGCCTGCTTGCCTGCCTGTCTCTGGATTCTGGCATCCATTATACTAAGGGTCCTCCACTTCTAGTTCACATGCCAAAAGTCAGCAGAAGGTTTAATTTCCTTCAAACTCCCACTTCCCTCCCAACTTTCCCTTTTAACTCGTCACTTACTGATCTTGGAAAACACAAGAGCATATAAAAAGCCATGGCTACCAAGAGTTTCTTCCCTTTGCCCACCACATACCTGACCAGAACTCACTTGCTCAGCATACGCTAGCCCCATCATTGGCATAGTACTTCTAAAATTCGGGCAGGAACACAGTCATATGGAAGGAATTAGAGAGGCCTATGCTGAGGACTTTGATGATGTTTGTAGATTTGTCAATATTTGAAATGTAATCTAATAACCTAGTCAACTAATGGACTAGGCAGGATTAGCAATAAGGTTCAAAAGGAGCATTCTAGTACTGAGATCACAATGAATTATATAGTCTATATCCCTGGCCCTTTAAACAAGGATGTAATTTCCCAAATTACAGAGGGCACAAAAATGTCCAGTCTAGGCAATAGCATCCTCCTGTGTACCCAACCTATCCGTTGATCCCTATTATCTACTGCCGTGGCTCTTTGGTTCTTTAGTTCCATCATGTTCAGACTCCTGCAGTTCACTTCAGGTCCTCCTGCTATGGCGGATCCCATCTGGATCAGCCTCTACCGACCTTGATCCAGTTTATCTGATTTGCAGTTTGTACATCCCTTGCCTTCAATTGCAAGTACCACCCCCCACTTCTAGGAGGATATTTTTGTGCCAGTTGCAGCCTCAAATACCCCCACGTGGAGGAGACCGAGAGGAAGGGGCCACAAAAGTAGACCAGTTTTTAAAAGTGTGTCTTCAGATGGTGCCACATGGCTGTGGTATATTTATGAACAACACTGGGATGCAGACTTTCATGGGGTCAAGGTACGCAAGCTAGGACAGTTATTTCAAATTTACTATCCCTATAGTAAGAAACAGATTTTTTGCCAAATTTTAGTTTAAATAAATCATGACCGTGAGGAATAAGACTACGGTTTTAACAGACAAGACTTCAATTTTACTGTCAGCCAATTAATTCACAATAACAAAAGCATGTTTTTGTACTCACAAAGTACGTTAAAGTGTTCTGCCACTTGGGCATCTCTGGACTCAGTTGTTTTATCTTTAAATCGGCAGCTCAGATTATATGGTCATATCAGTTCTATGTTGAGATTAATTACTGAAAACTGTACCTTACTATAAAGATGCAAACCCATGCCTGGGAATAAAGGGAATAAACATTTTCAACTCTTCATGGGTCTATGCATTAGAGCTACGTTGTCCAACGCGATCGCCACTAGCTGCATACGGCTATTAAATTTATTAAAATTAAATAAAATTTAAAATTCAGTTCCTCAGTCACACTAGCCATATTTCAGGTCCTCAGGTGCCCCAAGTGGCTGGTGGCAACCGTATTGGACAGAGCAGATACGGAGCATTCCATTAGTGCAGAGAGTTTAACTAAACAGTCATGCTTAGAGATTCATTCTATATTTCGTTTTCCTGTGTGGACCAATTTAAGAAAAAGCTAATATTTATACAATATGAGCTTTATACAGTATTTATACAATAGCATAACAGACCTGTCAAAGCGTTTTAAAACGTTATAAACATTACACGCAGTTGCCTGGGTAAGCTTGATTTTTCACACCCAGTTTTTAAAAATTCCTTCAAATTTGACAGTTTAGGAATACACTAATAATTTTTTTAAAGAAGTATTTTTCTTCTTCATATGTAGACTGGTGAATCAAAGCATCATGTTTTACTGAGTAATTAGTCCTTCAATAATTCACATGAGTAATGGGTCATTTCGGGGTTTAACCCCTGCTTCCATTATTTCTGACCAACGGTTTACCGACAGATGTCTCACTTTGGATATACACAACAGAAGCCTGGGATCTGTTTCACGTACATCTGTTCCCAAACAGCTCAGGCAGATTAATACTTAGAATGGACCCAGCTCTGCTAAGTCCCATGTAATCACTAACTCTTGTTGTTTTAAAATTGATTGGTTTTTTCCTCATTTTCACATTTTTCCACATTACCTTTCACGTTGCAAAGTTTCCAGCAAATGAATGTCTATAAAAACTTAAAGGACAAGAAAATCATGAACTCCCTTATAAAAGAAACACTTTCAAGACCTTATTTTGAAGCCCAGCTTTTTCAGGTTTTTCTGGTTACTGCTCTAATTAAGCTGAGCTCAAAGTCGTGGTAGGAATAACCCTTTGAAAAAACACAACATGAAATGGTATAACCTGAGGTAGTAAGTCTAAGAATAATAAGAGAACTGTAAACCATAACTAAGATTTGAAACCTTCACCGTATTTTTAAAAATATTTAAAACATAACATTCTCATGCTAATCGAACATATTGTAAGATCCTTGCCCTGAAATTTAATAAGAGGGTACAGGAAATGAAATTGAAGAAAGGATAAGCTAGTCCTTTTGTCCATCATGAAAAATCTGCTCATGACTAGCCTTATCCCACTATTTTCTATCAGAAAGTGGTTTCTTCCTTTCCAAAGACAGAACCTGTGCTGAGGTGACTGCCCACCTCTCATTATTGTGTCTTGAAGCTAGGGAAGGGGAGCAAGAAACTTGGCCCGTATTTCCCAGGCAGTTCTTCTAATTAGAAATTCATTAGGGCTGTGAAGCTCTAGGTGTAAAATACAAGTCTTCCACACACACCTGGCAGCTGATCATTAAAACCTAACTCGGGTTTATTACGATGTCCTAACACCAAAAGTCTATAAAAATAGGTATTTTCTTTAAAATGCAACTTCACAGAGTTGATGGTTCTTAGAGATCATATAATGTAAACGCCTCATTTTGCAGATAAATAAACTGTCACTCAGAGCAGTTAAATGACTTGCCTTAAGTCAGTTACACCCGTTAGTTGTAGACAAGACCTCAGGCCCCTTGGTGCCCACTCCTGAAACCCTTCCTACACCAGATGGGAGATTACAGACAGCCGGAGTGGGGTGCCTGTAAAAGATCCTGTAGTGCTTTTCATACTTCAAGGTGCTATTCATTAGTAAATGATAAAGGTGCCCAGTGTGAGATAACAGAGACTTGTGGGCATTTAGCATTCCAGTCATAGAGATCCCTAAATTAATCATTCTTAAGTGTACTAAAATATGAGCTTAACATAGTCTAATGCTATCTATGCATTACTGACTCTCCCTACCAGTAGCTTTTCCTTTACGGGAAAATCTCATAACCAGATCTCACAGTACAGTAAGCAGATTCTGCATTGGGGATACACAAAAATGCTTGTACCTTCTGTTTCCATCTAGCGTTTCAAATAGAACTTTACCACTTGGTAAGCGCACGTTCCTAGAAGTCTGTCCTCGGTTGAGATTTAGAACAATGCCAACAGGCCATCAGTGACAATTTTGAAAATGTTGAACTCTGAAAATACCTGATCCAGTAACAAGCTAAGGGCTGAATGACAAAATACACATATTGGTCTATGGCATCTGCCCATACCCCCTGAGTCTCTTCTCAATTTCTGACACCTCACGCCTGGTCCCAGGCACCATGTAGGGGGCTAACAACACTGTGGTCTGCTCTGCCTAGACAGGGTCCCATGACCCAGACGTGCCTGACCTTCCTCATTTGGCCTTAAAATCCTCATCTGACCCCTCTCCCATTTCTTCACGAAAGGTTTTGCCCTTTCCTAGAGCACAGAGAGCTAACTTGGTAATTCACATGAATAAACTCAAACGATTCCACAAGTAAAATGACTGTAATTTGAGATTCCAATAGGAAGATCATTAGGTACCAAGGCAGGCGATAATGAAGATATTTTCTGAATGGATGATGCCCTTTTGTGCATACAGTTTGCTTACAGATGTGACATACTGGTCAATCTATGCCCTGGTCATAGATTGCTTTCTTTTTCCAACTTACAGCTGAGCAAGATGGAACCTTCTCACCATGATGCTAACAATGGAGAAGTAAGCCAACATTAGCTGAAGAATGTTTTGTAAAAAGAGTTCTAATGCTTTAACAAAAGGGGAGGGGGATACTCTTACAGGTGATGAGAAATCACTATTAAGTAGCAGTGTAGTAATCAGATTATAATGCAATGGGCAAAACTAAAGTTCATGAGACCAATTAACAAATTCATTCACGTGACAAATGTTTATGTCAGGCACTCTTCAAAGCGCTGAGAGTAAACAAAACAGATGTCCTGAACATCTTCCCTCTTCTCATGTAGATCCCGTCTCTGGGAGCTACACCATCAGTTCCCCCCAGTTCTGAGGCCTTCAGATTTGGTCTGAATTATACAACCAGCTTCCCTGGTTCTTCACTTTGCAGATGGCATAGAGTGGCATATCTCAGCCTCCATAATCCCATAATCTCCAATTCCCATAATAAATCTCCTCAAATATATATTGTACTGTGTATTTTTTTCAAGGTTCTATTTCTCTGGAGAATCCTACTACATGTCATTATAAATAAGCCAAAACCCATAGAAGGCAGAACACCAAGAGTGAACCCTAATGTAAACTATGGACGCTGGATGATAATGATGTGTCAATGTTCATCAGTTTTAACAAAGGTACCACCTTGGTGGGAAATATTTATAATGGGGGAGGCTATGCATGTGTGGGGAGCAGAGGGCATATGCACCTTCTGCTTAATTTTGCTGTGAACCTAAAACTGCTCTAAAAATAAAGCCTATTAAAAAAAAAAAAAAACAGCTACTAAGGCACTATGAGGTTTAAAAACTGAGTGGTCTTGCAAGCATCTCATATGATGTAATAATGCCCAGCAATCCGACCCCACCCCTACCCTTTCCTGGGACAGCCAGGCACCGGCCAAGGAGCAACAGACATGGTCTCCTCCACTACATCCTCCCACACCACGTCCTCCCAAGTATGGCAACCTTAAGGTAGTTTTTCCTTCATTTTCTGGACCAATTTCATTTGTCTTTCACCACGCACATCTAAGCTAATTCCACATCAGAGAGTATTTCTCACATTTAAACATATCTCTCAATACCTCCTTTTCTTTCCCCACTCTTATTATTTTACTAAGTAAAACATCTCTTGGTTTCTCCTACAAATAGTAGTGCTTATTAAGGTGCTAGGCTTCTGGACCTCCAATTTTCGGGGCCCAAAGTGGTTTGCATACTAGGTGTTAGTTACAAAGAAAGGGTGGTATATCTAAATGAAGGAAAAGAAAACCAAAGTGTTTTAGGTCAAAATTAAAGATCAACACTTGCAACCTTTAGAGTTATAACTGTCAGGATGTCTTTTTAAACTCTACAGCCAGGAATGCTAATTAAGACTATTTTCCCTCCATCACCACTCAGTATATAAAAGAGCATTTTTTGTCTTCATGCCATTATTTGACTTTTAGTGTACCGGTATTGCAACACTGATTTGAATACCTCTCGTTGCACAATGTCTCATTTTATTCCTATAGTATTTCAGCTTCATTGTAGGTTAAATCGACTCTTGTAGGCCAATTTAAACTCTAATGGTAAACTTCTATGTCCCCAAATTCAAACAGACTTAAAAACTAAACAGAATAACTCTATGTCCATATCCCTAGCTTTTAACTCAAAGGTTCTAGAAAATACTCCACAGCTTGGTTTTCAACACACCTGAAAACATTTTTAATTAAAGTCAAAGGCAGTTTTAGTTAAGTGGGCCAGCAAGACACCTGCAGCAGAAGCAGAATTCCCACTCAGAACCAGCACTGGGTCCCTGACTAGTCTGTTTCGTTCGATTTTTGTACACAAAACTTTAAAACAGTGACATTTTTCTATTCTTTGAGGTAAACAGCGCATTGTGTCTTGTTTTCCAACAGGGGAAGGCATTTTTTAAAATCTCGTAAGTTAGCATTTAGAGGGGACGTGTACCACATCCCAAGGTTTTCCCCTAAATCATCTCTAAGACTTGAAGTAGTTCTATTGTACAGAATTATAACACTTTCTAAATAAAGGTTTAGGTCAAAAGGCAAATGCACGTAAACAACAAGATGATTCTAAAGTCAATATTGAACACCAAAAGTTTCTAGACTGACCTTTAGACTTGATTCTAGACAATGGCAAGGAATGTGAGGGATGGAAAAGTCCAGGGAGACCAAAAGTTGGGGTGAAACTTTCAGAAGTCAGCAAAATGAGAGCTGGATTTGAAACCCACGTGTAGGTATACTCGGTAAAATGCTTATACTTTCAGCGTTACCGTCAGAAGTTGACGGAGTAAAACAACTTGGAGGAGAGGAGCAGGGGACCTTCCTGCATCTGGAGAACACCTCCCCTTGCGGGGCTCAATTCTTTCTTCGGCGTCACAGAGCAGAAGCAGTGTGACGCAGGTCCCGTGATGGCACCCCAGGCGGAAAGCCAGCTGGGAGGGGACAGGTAGCGGGAGGGCCCTGGGGGCGGCGCGGGTTCTCGCCCCCTGGCGGGAGGGAGGAGGGGGCGGCTTCTGGACGCGGTAGCCCGCTGTGGCAGAGGCGGAGCTTGCGGAGGGACTGCGCCGGGAGGAGGGTGTGGGGCCGGGAGAGCGAGGAGGCGCCGCGGGGGGCGAAGACGCCGGGACCTTCTAATTGGGACCACTCACCTGTGGGGCGCTCGGGCTGGATGGGCTGCCACCTCAGGGCCCGCTCGCTCAGCACCACGTCGCAGCTGTCCCTCCGGATCTCGAAGATGCCCCGGAGCAGAATCAGCTCGGCCGCCGACTCTGGCTGCTGCCCGGAGGCCCACAGCACCGAGGGCACGGCGTCCGCCGCCGGGGGCGCCTCCTCCTCCCGGCAGCCCTCCAGGGCGCTCACCCTGCCGCCGCGCCTCCCCCGGGGCATGGCGGAGCTACCGGCTGGGCCCGAGCCAGGGGTCCGGGGAGGCCTTTGGGGGAGGAGGTGGAGCCCGCGGCAGCCACGGCTCTGGCTGCGTCCGGCGCTGCCACAGCAACCGCGCGCCGGGCAGAGACCCAGGAGGGAGGCGGGGCGGGGTGCGCAGGCGGAGCCGCCCTGACCTAGTCCAGCACCTTGGCCCGTCAGCCTCCTGCCTCTGCCACTTACTACAAAAAGACCGCAGTCCAGGAAGAGGAATAAGTGGCTCTCTCCACCTAGTCCCTACAGTTGCTTGAGATTTTGCGCACTGCGTTACCCGCCAAAATACAGGCCAGCGCTTCTCAAACACTGACTTGCATACTCACCCCTGGGCATCTTGTTAAAATGCAGATTCTTATTGAACAAGTCTGGGATGAGGCCCCCGACACTGTTTATAGGAAGCTCCCAGGTAACGCCGCTGATCCTCAGAACGCACTTTGATTTGCAAGGGTATAACCCTCTGTTTTTCCACCTTCTTCCCAGCGGGCTTTCCTGGAGCGCAGAGGTCGTGCTTTATAACCTTGCTTGCATGCCCCCAACAGTTAGCTGAACTATATGCAGCTGGTAATAGAGAACTCAGTTCCCAAAATCCCTGAGAGGACGCCAAAGACAAGTCCCTGGTTTACATAGACAAATTTTCGTTCTGACAAATTTAATGTTAAAGGAAGGTGCCTCCATGCTGTATTAAGGGTCCTACTTTTCCCCAAGATACTCCTCTGCAGTCTTGTCTCTGCCTGGATCCGACTTTCCCTGGAGAGAGATCACAAGAAGCAGGGCTTGTTCTCCTAAAGGCTAATGCAGCGTTACCTGGAAATAGAGAGAGCCCGGGCCGGGGCGGGCGTGGGAGGGTGGGGGCGGTCAATCCTTCACTTTCTCGCGATAACTGAGATTCATGAAATTAGCTGTTAATTTGGAAAGCACAGAGTCTGGAGGCCAATGGTTCTCAATCACATTAGAGTTACCTGGGGAGTTTGCTTATAATCCAGATGCCCAGGCTACACTCAAAGACAATGAAATTGGAATCTCTGGGGGATGGGACCAGACTTCAGGAGTTTTTAAAGCTCTCCAGGTGACTGCAATGTTCAGCCAGAGCTGAGTGCCGCTGCTTTAAGCAGTGTATTAACAGGGAGCTGACAACTTGTGAAAGTGAGTTCTCTGGAGGAGGAGCCAGAGTGGGAAATAAATCAGCAGGCTTATTTTTTATATACATAAGGCCAGAATAATTGCATTGAGAAAAAGTTAGGGAGAGGAAATTAAATTCATAGAGTTGTGAATCTAGTTCCACTATGCTAGTGCCTAACCAGTAACTTCTGATAGGCAGCCACTTCTCTTTCTGTCCTCACCCCTCGTCACACTGCAAAGTCAGACAGAAGAGCTAATGGTAGCAGGAGCATCTCAAGGGTCTCTGCTCAAACTTAGATTTCAAAAAACCGAGGATGGAGACCACAGACCTAGCCAAATCCCTTCCAGACACAAAGCGCCTGTGTGCCAGTTAAGCTAGGACTCTTACTGTTTAATGCTCTGAAAACAAATACCCAAGCTTCCAGGTGAAGTGGGGAAGAGCCTCAGTGTGATCTGATTGCAGCCAGCTGTTTCTTGGAGCAGAAGTGCAGCTGCTGTTAAACCTCACGCAGGCTTCAGGTGGCTCAGCTCAGCGGTCATTAGTGGGGAAGGCTGGTGCCCTCCGCAGAATGAGTTGCAGTTCTGGAGTCAGCATCTTGTATTCACAGCTGTCAGGCAATCAACACAATTAGAGCTCGTTGGCATTTTAAAAGCTCACTGAAAGCCAGGGCCGATAGGCCAAGGCAGTGGCTACTTCTTAGGACATTTGCAAGGGGCAAGTTGCCATTTTTCAAGCTTCAGTCAAGCCAGACAGCCAAAAACATTGGCTTTGGCTTTCTTGAGGATGAAAGTACTGGCTATGTTCCATTCTTTCCCTTTGATGAGGTGTTCTCTTCTAGGATTCTAAAGGTTGCAGTGCCCTGGAGCTCTATCCACAGGATCCATCTACGCGAGCATCAGTGCCATGGCTTTACATACTATTCAGGGCTCCTCCAGTGATGTCATCAGCCCCAATCAGTCCCCTGAACTTCAGGCACTATGTCCAACTGCCCACCTGACGTTGCTAGTTGGCTGTTCAACAATCATCTGAAACATAACATCTAAAACCAAACACAGGATTTTCTATCACAAACCTGTTCCTCCCAGAGTGTGGCAAATCTCAGCAAATAGTGTCATCAAAATCCTTGACATCATCCTCATTTCCTTTCTCTGTAATGAGAAAAAAGAAAAATTCATGACACATTTAATGTCTGCATGTCAATCTATATTTTGGGTGAAGTGAGCTTTAGTTGCATCCATCTCTCAGTCATTTCTGATGCTAAATAAGCACATTGTCAAGGGGTCTGCTTCCCTCTCATGCTGAATGGAGATTTTGTCAGAATGTTCCTGCAACTCGGGCTCGTACTGCCTAAAAGGTAGAGGGCCATATATCCCTACAAGAATTACAGAGAAGCGAGAAAAAATTGTAGAATCCCACCAAGTCAGAATATTACATCTTCTTCATATGCCAGTTTTTTGCACTCACATGGAAACTCTGTTTAAAATGAATTGCTCAGCTGTGTTTTAGGACACATCTCAAATGATTATGGGATGACAATGACTATGTAATCTCTAGCTTCTCAATAAACAATAACAATAAGTAACAGAGGAAAGAAGAATAGGCACTTCTTTCCTTTCCCTCAAGTTTTTAAAGCCCCATTTACAGGTAGGTACTATATTCATAAACTTGGAGCAATTTGAAATGTATTTCAACCAAATAGAGAGCTTGAAACATTCTCACAGTATCTGCTAGCAACACTGTAGTGCAGAATCTTAAGTTAGGTATAACCAGATACACAAGTAAAACACAATTTAAATCAGAAACATATGCTCATTTTCTAGAGCTCACACTATTATAACTGTGAAAAAGGCATTATACCGAGGAGGCAACATCTCTTCCCACTGTTGAAAACAGCCCACTGCTTTCAGACCTCTTACCCATAGGCACCAGAGAGTTTGGCACTGGGTTCAGTCTTTGATTATTACATCATTTTTTGTCATCATTTTGGGCATGTCAGTGTCCTAGTCCCAAATTTCCATGACAGCCTCATCCCAACAATCTATGGTGTCCTCTGTTGCAGGCTCCCATTCTTAGGACGTCCTCTGGACCTTGTAGAACTTCTTGAATGCTTAAACTCAAAAAGCACTCTTTCAGAACACAGACTCTTGTTCTTTTCAAACTTGGATATGCTTAAGAATCTTTAGTTTGTTTTAAATGTAAATTCCCAGTGTTTACCCCCCACTGATGCTCTGAGATTTTGAATCTGTAACTGAACTAATCCTAGAAATGTGTGTTTTAAACAGGTACAACAGGTGATTCTGTATGTTTTTGACAACATACACACCACTTTGACAATCAGTGAGCAGATCCTTCCTGTTTGTCCTGCTCTTGACCCCTGCCGTTTTACCACAAGGCTTGTCCATTTGTCTATCATTTACAAGTAATGGAATATCCAGCTAAAAGTGTTTCAAAATACAATTTTACTTCTCATGTAAACAGAGCTCTGGAGTCAGGCTGTTCTGGGTTGGCCTTTAGGAAATTGAGGGCTTTTTAACAAATGGGACCTAAGCAAACTTATAAACTTTTGCACAGAAGAGGAAACCATAAACAAAACAAAAGGACAACCCACAGAATGGGAGAAAATATTTATAAATAATGCAGTGGATAAGGGCTTAATCTCCAAAATATACAAACAGCTCATACAGCTCAATATCAAAAAAACAACCCAATCAAAAAATGGGCAGAAGACCTAAATAGACATTTCTCCGAAGAAGACATACAGATGGCTACAGGCACATGAAAAGATGTTCACCATCACTAATTATTAGAGAAATGCAAATCAAAACTACAATGAGCTATCTATCACCTCACACCAGTCAGAATGGCCATCATCAAAAAGTCTACAAATAATAAATGCTAGAAGCGGTGTGGAGAAAAGGGAACCTTCCTACACTGTTGGTGGGAACGTAACTTGGTGCAGCCACTATGGAATACAGTATAGAGGTTCCTTAAAAAACTAAAAATAAGAGTTGCCATAGATTCCCACAATCCCACTCCTGGGCATATATCCAGAAAAGACAAAAACTCTAATCTGAAAAGATACATGCACCCCAACATTCATAGTGGCACTATTTACAATAGCCAAGACATGGAAGCAACCTAAATGTCCATGGACAGATGAATGGATAAAGATGATGTGGCATATATATACAATGGAATATTAGCCATAAAAAAAATGAAATAACGCCATTTGCAGCAATATGGATGGACCTAGAGATTACCATACTAGTGAAGTAAGTCAGACAGAGAAAGACAAATATGATATCACTTATATGTGGAATCTAAAAAAATAATACAAACTTATTTACAAAACAGAAACAGACTCACAGACATAGAAAACAAACTTATGGTTACCAAAGAGGAAAGGGGGTGGGGAGGGATAAATTAGGTGTATGGGATTAACAGATGTACACTACTATATATAAAACAGATAAATAACAAAGATTTACTATATAGTACAGGGAACTATATTCAATATCTTGTAATAACCTATCATGGAAAAGAATCTGAAAAGGTTACTTTGCTGTACACCTGAAACTAACACAATATTATAAATTGTTTTTTTAAATTGAAACTATATTTCAATTTTTAAAAACAACAAAAAAGAAATCAGGGGCTTTTCAACTTTCTATTTTGCTATCCCCAGTTAACAAGGACCCCACAGGTGGCTCCCAGATGGCTGCATGGTCCCTAATCATATATCATCTCCCCAAAATGTCCAAAAGCAAGTACAGAAGTGGCAAGGGCAGTTTCTATCTGTGCACTTCTATTTCTATCAGGGAAGAACATGTTTTCCAAAATTCCACCCAACAGATTTCCTCTCAGGTCCCATTGACTAGAATCGGGCAATATGCCTGTGCTCTAGCTTCCAGGGAGCCTCAGAACAGTGTTTTCAGTCTGGAAGAAGTTGTGGATGACTATTGTTTAGGCAACTAACAGTGTCATATCTTCTTTTTCTTCCAAGCTATATCATTTATGCCTAACAAGACACACACCCCAAACTTATTGACTTAAAGCGATGATTATTTTTTCTTGTGATTCTGTGAGTTGGCTGAGCTCAGCTGGGTAGGTTTTCTCCTCCATGGAGTATCAACTGGATGCAACTGCATTTAGCTGGAAGCTTAGCTGGGGCTGAAACACCCAAGATGGCTTCAGTCACCTGTCTGACATCTCAGCTGAGATGGCTGTAATGGCTGGAGCCTAGCCGGGCCTATCTCTTTACATTTGGCTTCTCATTATTTGATTGTGTTGTGGGTCTTTTAAAGCCTAGACCTGGAACTGACATAGCATCACTTTTGCCACTTGCTATCAGTCAAAGCCAGTCACAAAGAGAAAGGGAAATAGAGTACGCCACTTGGTGGGAGGAGCAGCAGTCACATTAAAAAGGGTATACATATGGGGGCAGAAGTCACCTTAGCTGATAGCCCAACATAGTCCTCCCTCTGGCCACAGTGGTTAACATCCCTCCCATATATAAAATACACTCACTCCCTTTCAAGACTGCTCAAAATCTCACCTTATTACAAAATCAAAGTCCAGGATCTCATATATGAGGTTCTTTGGGTGTGCTTCTCTTATTCTAGAAACTGTGAACTAAAAATATGTTATCTTCCCACACACATCAACATACAATGATGAGACAGGCAGAGGATAACCACAATAGATGCTCAAAAAGTGGGTGGGGGGGGGACCAGAAAACACATCACAGTCACTGGTCCATAGCAATTCTGAAATCCAAGCAGATATGTGTTACCAGTTCCCCATACTCTGAGAAAGAGAATGTTCCTTATCTTTCATCCAGTTCTGCTCCTTAGGAGTGGTCCCCTAGTTAATTGTTCTCAGCAGCTCTTAGCTCCAGCCTCTGGGTTTTTGGTTCTGCCCTCCATACCATCTTTCTTTTCAGTAAGAAATGGGTCTGTGATGGCAGCTGAGTAGTTTTTCAGCCTTTTTCTATCCATAAAAATTTGGAGGTCCAGAGGCTTAATTTGGACTGTTTCTGTCTCTTTTAGTCTAAGTGGATATAACTCCTTTAGTTATACTTTGCCACAAAGTATTTCTTTTACACAAAGAAAACTCTGTGAACTTTATGTATTGATAGTTCATATATATATATATATATATATATATAATCATATTAGGCCATATCATACAAAAGCCATTCCCACAAATCTCTTCAAGATTGGCCCCACTGTATTTTGGACTCCAAGTCAGGATATTAGGGTATAATGTTCCTAATGTTCTTAGAAGTACTTTTGTCCAGGTAAATTGTGTGTTCTAACTACATCCTTGATTAGGGCTTGACCTAAGACCATGTTTAACTGGAAGCAGCCTACATTTCATCTTTGCTTTGAGGCTATTTTTTGCTTTGGAATTTTTTTTTGCCAGAGTATCTGTCCTGGGCCATCTTTAGTTCCTCTAAATTATGCTGGCTTATTACTCCTTAAAACCCTAAAAGAAGCCAATCATCACTTATGATATTCTGCCAAAAATCTCCTTAGCCAGCTTCACAAATTCATTTGTGAAGCTTTCTATCTAACAAGCCATTGCAAGATTGTTGGGGCCATCTTTGTGCATCTACCAGGTGGATTCACTCTTTGCTTCCTGCGCCCCATGGTGCACCACTTCAACTTCTCTCTTAACAGCACATCCACTTCGTTTATCCAAATGCCATAAAAGCCAGCAACTATCTTCTGTTTCCACTCTGAAGTGTGGGCTGTTGAGAGATTTCCACTGAAGCATGTGGGTTAAGGCTACTAAAAACTACTACAGTATTACAGTCTCCAAACTTTGCTTAGCTCTGAGCACTGCTATGCTACTATGGATTAGTCTTGATGGAGCTTATTCTCCTCATTCCTGGAGAGGCTATTTTAAACCTTCCGTTTTCTCGTTCAACTCCCTCTCACTTAGCATGTCATCATGCCTCCATCTTCACATGAAAGAACCTGGTAAGAATAAACTCCCACTACTTTCTAATCCTTACTCCTGAAATTCTCTTTCTCTACCCTGACTCCTATCACTAGAAAGAAGTATCTCTCCTGTCCAAAGGAATTGCCTGTGTTCCAGATCTTCTACCTTCCACTCTGCCCAACAACTTCCTCTATCAAACACACCCATATCTCACATCTTATTAAATTTCATCTTCACTATATACACAGTTTTCTCCATATTTCTGTATAAAAAAGACCAAGCAACAACAAAATCACAGTCTCTTTTGTATCAGGTGATTCTCCTTGTGTGACAGAAAACCCAACTCAAACTGGCTTAAAAAAATGAAACCTAATTAGAGAGGTGGGGTAGCTTATGAAGAGAATAATACAAAAAACACAGTGCAAGAACCAGTTCCTCTCCCCTTCCTCACTCTGCCTTCTATAGTGTATCGCTCTCTGCTTGACATGTACCCTTCTACTCCACTCTCCTCTCTTCCCAATAGCCAAATGGCTGCCACATTCCAGACCTCTAATCCACGTACCATGTTTGTCAGAAGAGGAGTCCATATCCCTGTTGCTACTTCCCACATAAACCAGGGAAGTCTCTCTTTTCCAGTCACAGTAAACTCTTCTTGCATGTCATTTTATCTTAATAAGGTAACATCTTTATCAGTCAGCAGAGACAGAGTTATGATGTGGTTTGATAAAACTCGGTGACTTAAAACAATAAAAGTTTATTTCTTACTGATGTCCGCATGAGTAACGGTGAGCAGGAAACTAAAACGAGAATAAGCATAAGAAACACAAGTACCAACTGTTCAGAAACAAAAAGAAAAAAATTTAAAAACAAGATAGTGTCCCAAATCTACGTAAACTAAAACTTCTGATTAAATATCTTCAGAAGAAACAATCACCAACTGGTAATTTGAGCAGTCAAAACAGTCAAATAATGAGATGTATAGCCCTATATAACTAAGGTTGGCATCTTAGCCCCTGGGTTTTAGGTTCACAGAAAGAGTCCTGGCTCAAGGCCCTATATAACCTAGAAGAGACAGAGCTTTTGGAAGTCATGGTACTCACATTCACTTGGATCACAATCATTTTTTTAATTATGTAATTTTACACGTCATAAAATTGTGTGTTGAATGCATGTTTGTGAAACCAAGGAAAGTGCTGTTTGTTTTTTCAGAGGTCTATTTATTAGTATACATATTGCGCCACATAGACAATAAATATGGCATATTCACATGAAGAATTAATAACAGTCTATAGCCTATGCTTTTTATGAATTCTATAATAAGGCTTTTAAACAAAATCACCCTTAGTTTATTGGCTGTGTCTATTCACACTTCACTAAATCTGGATGTCAGTTTAAGTTAATTCACAAGAATAAAAACCAATAAAATTTTACATAATTCAGATGCCTATTAAATAGCTATAATTTGTCAGCTTGTTTAAATATCAAACCTGGTACTAACTAAAATATGCTAGTAGTTATATACAACATTATGTCACTAAAACTTCATGGTAATATTTTTATAAGATTTAAAATGAACACTTTTATATTTACGTGTATTTAACATATCTATTCATTGTCAACTTATGTATTAGTTTCCGAGGACCGCCATAACAAATCACAAACAGGGTGGCTTAAAACAACAGAAATGTATTGTTCACAGTTCTGGAGACCAGAAGTCCAAAATCAAGGTGTCTGCAGAGTTGGTTCCCTCTTGGGGTCTCAGAGGGAAAATCTGTTCTGTGCCTTTTTCATAGATTCTGGTGGTTGCTGGCAATTCTTACAGTCCCTTGGCATATAGACCTGTCACTCTAATCTCTGCCTACATCTTTATTCTCCCCTTGTGTTGTCTGCATGTCTGCATGTTCTGTCCTCTCCTTATAAGGACAACTCTAATCCCGTATGACCTCATCTTAATTTACATCTTACATCTTAAGATATATTATTTGGACACCATTCCAGGTAGGATCACATTCTGAGGTTCTGACTGGACATGAATTTTGGGGAGTGGGGGGAAGGCACTATTGAACTCAGTACAGCATATATTTTTTTTTCCTTGAAAATATATTTTAAGTAAGGTAAATGCATTGTTGGTTAATTAAACAAAAATGAAATTTTGGGAAGCAAAATATCTTTACTTAACATTTTTTATATGCTAATCGGAGTCAAAAAAACATTAAAATAGAGTTTCTTTACCCAAAAATCATATGTTGGGATTTAAAAATATCTAAATAAGTAGGCTTGCCCTGTGTTAACTAAGAAATCCTTTCAGAAAAAAAAATTTAATAAATATCCCTACTTAGATTCTAGTTATAATTTACATGCAGTTTTTACTACTGTTTATTGTATACTTAATCATTGGCTGAAATAAAGATTATTCAGTTATCTAGCAATGAAAAGTGAGATTACCGCAAATCTCCTTTTTAGAATTCTACTACTTTTTCTGCTCAGTTCTTGGATAGGAACATTTCATGGCCACACACTTGCAACCCACCGCAGATTATAAATCTATAATTCCCTGCTATGAGTAGACAAGCACTGCAATCATTAGTGGCACTGGGGGTAAGGAATTAACAGTTCTCTTAATCATGGTCATATCCTTTCATGGACGCCATAACTGACATCATTGAGAGAGAACATTAAAGAAATCTTATTGATGTGCTAAGTTTATACAATGAACATTTTGAAGTAGATATTATAGTTAGGTAATTCAGCAACATTTATCTCAGCCAATAACACATTCTGTATATAAATATGATAACTTTAAAGAACACTAGTTATTCTTCAGTTTTCAGTGATTTTACACTAAATCACCTTCCAAGAATATTGATTCTTCCAATGTTTCTATTCCCTAAACAGCTCTCCTAATAATTCATGTGTAGGGCCAAAGTGAATACCTGATGTCACTAAAAATAGTAACTCTGTTTTCTTCTTTATTTGTGCTGTATTGACAAGGAAGATCATATTCCCCGTAAACTTACCACATTTCTATTCTATTTGATGTGTTGGAGGAAGATGAATTTAACAACTATTGTGACTATCAAGTACTCTCTTTCACATTGTGGATTTCTATTTCATTGCCATCATCTAGCTATATGTAGCCTATTTTTACCTTTTAATTTGTCAAATGCTACTCAAATTCTCAAACTTATTGCTGGAGTACATAGTCATGATGGATTAGATTCTGATCTGCTGTAATCTCAACTCCTCAAGGATGATAAGGAAATTTGGTACAATTTTACATAACATAAACAATAAAACCAGAACTATTGCTGAAAGAATGATGAACAGAAAGGGAAAAGGTAGCATGCTCTGAGTTCTTAATGAGTGTAAAGAAAAAATGGCATGGTCTGGAAAGAGCCTATAACATTTTAGTTCTTCTTTTTTTCCAATTCCAAATTATATTTAATCAATTGATATCAATAAAAAGAAAAGATGACTGGTAACACATGATTACTGATGCTCAGGAGTGCGGGGAGGGGAGTTTGGTACCATGGTGTCACAGGAAATTAATTTCAACCGTTGTCTTTTCATAGAATGAATGCTTATAACATTCGCTGGGCTGAGAATCATTTGTGGCCCTCTCCATCCTCCATACTTGACTTGCAGCATAGCGGTTAAGGAACAGGCTTTGGTATCAGATTAGTGTGATTGGACTCCTTTAGAATACCCATATTTATTGAGGACCTGTAGGTCTTCTAAGCACCAGAGAAACAGCAACAAACAAAATAGATAAGGTTCCTGTTCTTGTGAAGCCCACATTCTACTGAGGGAGGTAGATAATTTAAAAATAAACAAAACAAATAAATAAGCAAGATAACATTAGACAGATAAATGCTCTGAAAAACAGGAGGGAACATATAATAATGATTTTGGTGAGGTTTAAGGTGGTTGCTACTTTAGATCGGAATCAGGAAAATCTTGAGGAAAGTTGCTTTTGAATTAGAACCTGAATAAAGAAAGGAAACCAATAATGAAGTATCTAGGTATCCCAGCTTCCTGAAGTTTCTCCATCTGTAAAATAAGGCACAGGGCTGCTTTGATGATAGAATGTGGGAATGAATGAAAAAAACTTAGCACTAACCTAATAAGTGTGTGAAGCCTTCCTTGTGGCTGTCTGTACTTATGACATCAAAGCATAAAGCAGGGTTTCTTTTAATCTTGTTAACAGCAAAGAAGTTACCAAGTTACCTCAAGTATGTGAGGTTAAACTTATTCTCTCATCTTTAGATGTCATTTCACAATCCATCCCTCTGGATTAGTCCATACCTGGGGATCCATAAATATGGTTCCTGTCACTACCCATCTACCTCTAAGTTAGCTGGGCAAATAGCACAATAATGTTTAGATGGCCAAATGCACATTTAATGCATCTTAAGATTTAGTCCAGGATTAACATAATACTCTGCATTTTAAGATATGTTAAGGTTAGCAATTTAAACAGAAGTCCCCAGAGACTGTGGCCTTGCCTTGTTGATGCCACTAGTTTGGTTACACAGCTAATTCCATCAGAGCCATTGAACCAAGTGTTAGTGTGTGTGAAGAGAGTCCACGAGTCAATTGGCCGCACAGAATTCTTCCTGACATAGGAAGGCAGATGATCTCAACTTCTGAGTGTATACAGTGCAGATTTCTAGTTGAATGGTTCTTGACAATAGTGTCCTCTGTAACATAATGCCTGGCCAGGAGCCAGTGATTATGCCACCGTACAAATCACTGTGCATCTGACGCCAGAACGCCTCTGTGCGTGGTAACAACAAGAGTTCTCAGTCCTGGTGTTCCACAAGATGTTGCATTGGCTCTTTTATTCTTTATCAGACCCTGGAATTAAAGATTTTATTTAGATGGTTTTCAGGAAATAAGTGACGGCAGTGGAAAAGGAAAAGAGAGGAGATTTTAGTGTCATTTAAGAAATAGCTCTGCTATTATGCAATTCCCGTTAGGATGAAATCAGCCTATGTTTTGAAACCTAGTTTTATTAATTGTTTAATAGATATTTTCACTTTAAATCTCTTATTTAATTATAGAACAAAAACAGCTTGGTTCAAACTGTTAGCTAATGATCCATGTATCATTTTAGTAATTGCTAGCTTCTTTCAGAAATGCATTAATTTTGTAAGAATTATAGACTTTCAAATGTGAAAACAGAGATTTTTTAAGATCAATAAATTAGAACACTTATAAGTCATTTCAAATGTTATTTTACTATAACATATTATAAACCTAAAGTTAGTAGAACACTCAAGATATTATAATCCTCTATTTTAATTTACATTTAATTGTCTTTTTTAGGATTAAAAGTAGATAGATCATACTGTATTTGTCATTGATGATGTAAATGAAATTTAAGTTATGCAGTGTTCTATTCAAAAGGAATTATGCACCAGTTAAAATATTTAAATATTTCATCTCCAACTATGAAATTGTCTACTGATTTTAAACACCAGGGTATTCTGGAGATAACTCATCAGAGCATTTTCACACTAAATAAGTAGATCTAAACATCTTATTTGATAGCGATAGCAATTATTCAAGATGAGGGAACACACAGAACCCTAAATATTACTCGTAAGCACAATATGTAACACTTAAAGAAATATTTTTCCCAATGAAGCTATAGTTGCTGATTTTTCTTCTTTTTGGTGGCTTTTCACTTAGTAAAACATTTTATTTTCTTATTAGCTAGATATAGGCATTGGCCAACTATGAAAACTGTAAGAGTCTCTTGGCTAGCAATTCCAAAAGAAAAGAAAAAGATAATTGAAAAGGTTTCTTGTGGTTTGAAAATGCCTTCCAAATATTCATTAAACATTTAAGTGAGTAAATTTGTAGAATATGTTTCTGACATTGGCACTGGTTCTGTGGTATTTCTCTGATCAGATGGAAGCGCTGTGTGTTATGCAGAGTGCATTCAGTTCATTCATGCATAAACAATATCATTTTCATAAATTAAAACCTCCCCTGCAGAAGGAACATCTGTGCCTGCCTTTGAATAAAAGATGGTGGCATGTGAGTTACTCCTTGACTGACTGAAAGAATCTTTATGTTTAGAATGAAGTTATACATGCAAAATGGGGGGAAAAAAATCAAAACTAACTTGCAGTCTTCATTCCTACCTTATGAAAAAAATCCACAGTTAGATTTCCCTGCTTGCTGTTTTAAAAGCTGAATTTCTTAAAATGTCATCCTCTCATTTCTTCTGTTCACTACAGCAATAGTTTTTAGTTTGCATGAAGATGTCTAATTTTAATTACAGGTGAAATTGAGCTGCTGGATAGATCACAGCAGATCTGAATGTTCACTTCATGGTCTCCTAGGCTGGAAGGTTGGCAGTGTTCAGATATCATATCAGTATTATGTCTCTTAAAGAAAGAACAGTGAAAGCAATCTTGGATATAGGAAGCAACAGCTTGATTCCAAAATAACAACTCTGTTTCACTTGGAATGAGATTATTGCATTTTGGATAAAGCTGGGACTAACTTAAAAGTATTTCTGCCATGTGATGAAGGCTGATGGAAAACATGCTAAAATGATATATTTTAAATTGCACTCAAACATTTTTTTAACGTTGAAATATTCCTTACTGCTACTGTCACAGCTTGACATAGCCCCATTGGCAATGTTATTAGTATGGCTAATTGTTCCTGTCCATTAGATTACTCACATTTTTCTGGAGCAGCTTACTAAATGAGGTCAGCTTTCTGGAACCCCTAAATCACCAATGAGAAGGAGATTAAAGGAACAAGCTTGGGAAGGGAGGTAGTCATCCAATGTGGCATCCGAATCAGAGGAAGAACAATGGAGTTACTAACGACAGTAATCAGAGCACCACAGTAGAGCCAGGGCATAAGTGCCAAAATGTTATTCCCTAGAAATTGTTCCTGTCAGTCAATACATCCAGAGGGAGAGAAATGCCAAACTTCTTTAGTGGCCTTACCAATGGACAGAATCATCTCTAAGTTTTTCCAGTGAGTTCTGTTTATGAAACAACAGAATACTCCAAAGGGGGTGAGGAAACAATTACACCTTCCAGAAACATATCATAGTACAAATAGTATGTCTTGAGTACAAGTAGCTCATTACTATTTTTTCCTGAAAGAATTACTGAAATCACATTTATATTACAATGATAAAATGTCACTTCTTCGATTCTTTTATTTTATTTTATTTATTTATTTTTTTGGTACGCGGGCCTCTCACTGTTGTGGCCTCTTCCGTTGCGGAGCACAGGCTCCGGACACGCAGGCTCAGCGGCCATGGCTCACAGGCCCAGCCGCTACGCAGTATGTGGGATCTTCCCGGACCAGGGCACGAACCCGTGTCCCCTGCGTTGGCAGGCGGACTCTCAACCACTGCGCCACCACGGAAGCCCCTTTGATTCTTTTAATTAAATCATTTCTCCCTGGCATATTCTAAAGATATATCACTTTCTCTTTGGGATAGGACCGCTTTGCAATAGAGAACATTTCAGTTCAGGAAAAGGTACAGATAACAAAGCACGAAGAAAATGGTGAAAAAAATTTTAATATGTTTTAAAAATATGTAGACAAACTAAGCTAGGTTACTTGTGTCTTGCTTGTTAATAATTAACTAAATCCATCTTTTGAAAAAAATAGAAGAAAACAGATAACATAATCATTTAAAGGAATGCAAACCAAAACCAAACAAAAATACAACTGTTTGTCTCTCCACAACACTTACTCCACCCCAGCCTCATATTCCAAGTAATGAAATACCAGTGTGGTCCTTTCATTATGTACAAAGAGCTGGTGACTCCCTAAGCAAGATAAACAGACTAGACAGTTTGTGCTAAAGTAAACTTTTCTCTTTTATTTTATTCTACAAATAGAATTTAGTATTTGTTTTAAACTCAGCAAGTAAAGCAACTATCCTGCTTAGGAATTAGTTATACTTAAAAAAAAAAAACACTCTAAGAAGAAATGCAACAATTGCTCAGATTTTCAATACTATTTTATTGCAACCGGATGAGTGTTTTCTAAATTGTGCATTACACCATAATATACAGGATTACAAACAAGATTACAGTACAGATCGATTCCAGTGGTACCAGTATCACATCTCAAACAGCACTTATTCTGGACTGCATTTTACATGCAATAGCTATTGTTCTAATTATGAATTAAATGGTTTGAATTTATTTAAGCTACTGTACTAATTGACTACAATAGATATAAAATCCCAACATCAACAACCTGATTAGATTTAGGCTCAGATTCATTACATGAATATATGACAAACCACCATTTGTGTGACTATGTATAAAATCATGCATTTATATTTTCTGGAAACATCAATAGCTTCAGATTCTCTGTAAAATCATGGAATGCGAAGGAGTAAAAGACTAAAAAGAAACAGTGCAAATTGTATGTGATAGTCAAGCAGCTTTTGATTTAAAGAAGGGTATGTTGGCATTTGTTTATAATATGTATATACAAGCTTGTGCAAGTAATGTATTGAATTGATATGTTTTGATAGGGAATACATCTGTTTTTATTCATCCTCAAGAATTATGGATCTGGTTATCATTTTAAGGAGAAGGAAAGACTTTAAAGTGAAATGAATTGCTCAAATTGTGCAATTATTTTTAACAATTAGAGAAGAAAGAAGTGCTAAGGCAACACAATAACTTTCTAAGCACTTTTCTGCTGGTTTAAATTAGTTAAATTATTTTGTATAAATTAGATATAATTCTACTTTTCTGATATGTATAAAAATTGATGAAGCTGCATGGTTTTAAAATAGGAAATCCACATTATAAAAAGTCATTAAAAATTCTGTACAAAATCACAACAAAATAATTCAGCATGGGAAAGGTAACAAGTAGTAAAATGCTGGTTGAAAAATATATATTTATATATATTTTAATTGGCCCATTACTAGTTTAAAAATTGCATAGATCCTAATTATTGCTTGTGATTTTGTTATCCCGATCAGATAATTAATATGTTCTGAATACAGCTGCACCAAATTTGTGGTGCATTTTTTTAACTTTACTGTATTTTTTTTTAAAATAGAAGAGCTATAGAAAATAATACATAAAGTGAACAGGAACTTTGATCCCCTGTTTCTACCAAAGGCAGTAACGACAATAAATACATATATCACTTGAAGCTTGGAGTATTTGCACTTTGCAGCAGTAGTACCCAAAGGGCTGCCTTTTGTAAACACGACAGTCACTGTAAGCACAGTGGGTTCGTTTCCCAGGGACGGTGAACCTGACGTGCCTCTAATCGTGAAAGATGGCATTGAGCTGGGCACTCATGACTCGCTCATGATGTGAATGGCTATCGAAGGACATAATATTGTCTATAGGGATGTCACAGCGAGGGGCAGCGGCGCCGGAGAAGATTGATCCGTGGCTTTGGGCCCCTGCCAGGGTCGCTGCAGGATAGTGCATGGTAAAGGCATAATTTTTCTCAAACTCGGCGGACGGTTCGTGTTTGAAAGAGAAGTTGCCATTGATGCTGAGCGGCGGACTGAGGGGTCCGTCAAAGGAAGGGCTGGTGCAATCAGTCAGAGGGCTCTCAAAGAAGGGCTCGAGCGCTGCGCTGTAGGCATGCGGCGGCGGCTTGACGTGGAAGACATGGGAGCTGTCCATGGTGCCGTAGGGCGGGCTGGGCAGCCCCGGAGACTGGTAGGAGTAGGGGTGCACCGGGAAAGAAGCGCTGGCAGTCGGCAGGTGCGGAGGCATGTCCTGGTTCTGCTCAGGCAGAAAAGTCCGAGGATTGAGCTGCAGGCAGCCGGCAACCAGGTTGGTGGTGGGCTGGGATAAGCCCTTGCAGAGCGTCTGTACAAAGGAGACCAGGTCAGGGCTTTTGCCGGAACGCAGAATCTCCGACAGAGCCCAGATATAGTTTTTGGCCAAGCGCAGTGTCTCGATTTTGGACAGCTTCTGTGTCTTGGAGTAGCAGGGCACTACCTTGCGCAGGTTGTCCAGCGCCGCGTTCAGCCCATGCATGCGGTTCCGCTCCCGGGCGTTAGCTTTCATGCGTCTCAGCTTAAAACGCTCCAGGCGCGCCTTGGTCATCTTCTTCTTTTTGGGGCCGCGTCTCTTAGGCTTTTGATCATCGTCCTCCTCTTCCTCTTCTTCCTCCTCTTCCAGATCCTCCTCTTCTTCCTCCTCCTCTCCCCCGTTCCTCAGTGAGTCCTCTTCCGCGTTCATGGCTTCGAGATCGTCCTCCTTTTTGTCTGTCTCGTGCTCCTCGTCCTGAGAACTAAGACATTCGTCTGTCCAGCTCGGAGGACCCTGCGGCTGAGGCTCTCCCATCAGCCCACTCTCGCTGTACGATTTGGTCATGTTTAGGTTTCCTACATTCAACAGGGGAGAGGGGAAAACAGAAAAGGAGAAAAACGCTACATTCAAAAACTACATATGCCCTCAGCTTCTATCCACTAACCCTGTAGAAATGCATGTGAAGAGAATTATCAGCTGATTACAAAATGGATGCCCCTGAGGAAAAGTTAAATGCAGTTTTATAGTGGCCTGTGTGTGCCCTGCTGGTACGAAGGAGGCTGGACAGGGCTGGGAGGAGGGGAGACAGTATGTGTTATAAGTACACTTCCGGTGTATGTTTCCTTGTGATTAATTTAAGTGTGTTTATGGTGATTACCCGGTAGGATAATGTGTGTGAAAAGGCGTGTACATTTTGGCGACTTCATGTTTATTTGCATGTGTTCAAAGTCGCTTAGAACTCCACAAAAATGACGAGTTTGAAAATTGCAGTTGTTTCCATCTCTGTTCTGGCCTCTGGGTACTCAGCGATTAAAGTTGAAGAGCCATTACGTAATTTACTAACACTGGCAGTGATTTTTAAGAAGATTATACTGAATTGGGGATTGAAAAGCAAATGCATGCGGAGGAAAAGTATTTTCCACCAAATTATTTCACCATCAACGAAACATTTGGAAACAAAAGTGGGCAGGGGTTTTCCATCCCACCCTTGCCTTTATTTTCTCGCCTCCCACACCGCTGGCCCTCTGCTGAATTTCCACCTTGTATAAAAGCGCTTACTAGAGGGCCAGGGCTGGGGGCGCGGCGCAGAGCGCTCTTCCACGCGCCGGGGATCAGGTGCGGAAGGCTCCTCTCTAATAAACAGCCCATTGAAAGGGCCGCCCGCTCTTTATTGGGGCTTTTCAAAGTTCGCCTCAAACCTTCCTTTAAAAGATTGAGTAATTATAATGGTCAGCGATTGGCAATGGCGAAGTTGCCGCTTCTAATAAGGAAAATAAAAAGCCTTTAGTGAGACAACTGGATTTCTGGCACCTGCAGTGGCTGCTGGGGACTTGGCCGACTCTGGAACAGTAACAGGTAGCAGGAGTGGGTCTCTCTCCCTTTCTCCACATTTTTCCCCCTCTCAATTAAACTACCTCTCAACTCGGTTTATTTTCCAGGGTGTGTATATTCAAAGTATCAATGCCCCTTTCATTCACTGAAGAAATAAGTTGGCGCTCCCAATGTGTATAAAATACATGTACACAAAATAAATCTTGGTAACGTGGGGTTTTTTCCCCCTTACTGGAGGAAGTGAAATAGTTAAGTAGTTACTTGCTTTCAGAACTTTGAAATCACCACTAGCAAATAATCACAGAGTTAGTGGGCGTTATATTTTTAAAAATCCAAAGACGCTCCTATATTTTCCCCCTTAAAAAAAAAAGTAAAACAATTTTTTTTTAATTAGAAAGCCCGCAGTGGGTATTTGAGTGATGCGAGTCAAACTGTATGCGTACTCGCCTGCAATTATGGAAAGGAATGCCTGTCTCAACACATACACGCGCTCACAAACGCACACATACAGAATATGTGTACATCTTCAATTGCTTCTTTTATTCCCAGCAAAAATGAAAGGATTGTAATTACCTGTAGTTGCTAGTAAGTCCTGAGCAGTGATGGTCTCATAACCCTGGGGCCTCCGGACGCCGTGCCTTCTGCGTGGGGCGAATTCCTCGTGTCCAGGCGGCGCGGGCGCTCAGGTTATATAGCCGAGTTGGTGATGCTGAGCGCGGGCGGGGCCAGGAGCAGAGCGGCGAGCAGGTTCCTGCGCTCCGCGTCTGCGCACGCGTCTGGGTTTTGCGCCCTCTTCCCTTCCGCCCTCCTCCTCCTCCCCCGCCCCCGTCCCCTCCCCCTCAGCCTTGCTCCTCTCCCACCCTCCTCCGACCCAGCTCTCCACTCCCCCACCCCTACCCCCGCCCCATCTCCCTCCTCCCCGGCATGCGCCATATGGTCCTCCCAGTCCAGCCAAGAGCCGGGAACCACGTGACCTGCCCATTTGTATGCCGCGGAGCGCTCCATTCCGGCCCCTTTGTGGCCAGAAGAAAGTGGCCCATCTGTCGCCAGTTAGAGACTCCGCGGACCTGTTTTTACCCGCAGGAGAGATTAACCCTTTCAGGCGGCACAAGGGGAGAAGGGGCGCGGGGGGGAAGGGGGAAAGGGGAAGGAGTTTGAGAGAAGGGAGCGGGAAAGCTAACACTGACTGGGTTTAGATCAGACTTAGTGACCGGCGCTAGCGCGGTAAGTAGGGCACAGGTGAAAGAGGCAGAAGCGAGAGACTTCTTTGGATTCCTCGCCCAGGCACTGGCTTCCCGGGCACTCCCTGCCCTCTCTGCGGTATCCATCTCTTGGTTTCTCCCCCTTGGTAGACACTTTGCTCATTGGCGCCAAAGGGTGGCTTCTCCCAATCTCCATCAGCCCCTTAAGCTAACATACACTATTTATTATACGTAAAAAGACGGCTTCATCTGTAAACGCAAGCGTGAAAGTAGTTCCTAACCTCTTTAACTGGATCCCCCACGCCCGGCCCCAACAGTGTAGAAAATTTCGTACCTGTCATTCTACTTCACCGTTACGTGGAACCCGGCGTATCCTGACCCTCAGCTACCCATATCCCTGGAGACTCCTCACTATGTCCGTACCCCTCTGGCCTGTGGTCCTTGTCCTCAGAGCGCGCTAGTCCTTGGCTTCTTTGGCCTCCGGAGCTCTCTTGCATGAAACCTAGAGGACTTCTCTGAAGCTCGGATTCTGCCTTTTAACCAAGGCCATTGGATCGATGTAAAGCGTGCCCTTACCCTGGTTCCCTAACACAGGCTGCCTTGCCCCCCTTAGTTCCCACTTTCAGACCTGTAAATGGAAACTTGGTTGAGACAAGCCTTAAAGGGAGGGTGCAAAGGGCCTGTGCTAAAGGGGTCTTCTTCACTCCTCTTCCTAGAAAGGTCATTAGCACAACTCTGGGAAGGGCTGATGGCCACAACTTCTCCAGACCTCAAAGACTCTGATGTGACCTCCACCTTGCAGGTCAAGCAAAAACCACAGAGCTTCCTGACTAACTCTGAAGGAGCCATATTTGTATTTAAATGGTGATCATTCACTCGTTCCCACCAAGGCATGTTCCAGAATGATAACACTTTTTAAAGTTGGCTCTATTGCTTCCCTGCCCCCTTTTCTCCACCAGATTCGCCTCTAATCCTCCATTAACTAACCCCTTATCCCCTCCCAGACCCGTGTCCCCTTACAATGAAAGCGTTGAACAACTAGAATTGCTCTAAAAGCCCCTTGAGTTTGAAAACAGTGTCAGGGGTGAGCGGTGCATCTGGGAACCAGAGGGGGGATACGGAACCGGAGGGGAAGAGAGTCCTAACGTGATAGCTGGTGTCTAGAAGGCTGCGATGCAGGCTTCCCGGTCCAGTGCAAATCTGAAAGAGGAATAAAGGGGTGTGAGACCCGACCCGTTGCCCAAAGTGTGGCATGAACCGTGCTGAGTTTCCAGGGCAGAACTGTACAGAGTTTCGGTTTTTGAGTTCACTCGTCGGTGTACAAACATCACAGAAGAGGATCAAAGAGTTCACCCAAGAGCCTAGTCTCAGTATTTACCCCTGTACAGTATATATCTTAAATGAAGGGTTAAAACTCGAGGGGCATCAGAGTAACAGCCTGCAGAGGCCGGTCCACAACTCGGAAGTCCCAGGACACGCGGCGCGTGGACCAAGTGCCGCCACTCTTCCGGCAGCTGCCCCTACGGCCTAGCCCACCGTGCCCACGGGGACGTAGAACTTGTGCCCTGGCTCTCATTTCTCAGTCTTAGGGGAGCTTCAGAGGAGATGTTGGGGGCCGGGTGGAAGAGGGTTCCAGCTGCCCCGAAGGCCTGGGGTGGCCTAGGGGATTCCCCCCCACCCCCGGAAGCGCAAACTTCCCCAGTTTGCGACACCCTGTGGAATACAGGAGATTCTTGGTGGAGCCAGATGTTCCTGGGCGGGGAAGGAAAGGAAACGCGGGGGGTTCGCCAGCCGAGATTCTAATGCGCATAGTGCGGGAATTACTACACTCGTTCCCGCCTTCTCCTCCTGATAAATTCACCCGAATCCCTCTGCTCATCGTTGGCCCAGGCCTGGGGATCATCTGTACAAAGAAAAGACCACTCCGGGTTGTTCCAGAGACCTAGCGAGGTTCGGTCTCACCCTGGCTCTCAGTGAGCTTCCGGGCCCTCAGCGCTCAGGTGGCGACCCGCCTGCGCGCCGGCAGTGTCTACCTCCAGCGCCTTCGTGGCTGAGACTGCCCGCGGGCCTCCCGGGAGGCTGCAGCCCGGTAGTCAGACCTGGAAGGGAAGAGTCCAGATTAGGCCTGGATTGAGATGCTTTTTGTTGGGAGGGGAAGGGGGCGAGGAATTGGGGCCAGAGGACGGTGGCAGCTGAAACGCCAGGAGTGGATGGACTGCCGGCACGGCGGGGCTCAGTACCGCGGATGGTCGCCACGGCACCACCCGGCCGCCTTATTTTCTTCTCCTTCTCTGGACTTCGTTTCGACGGTTGCACACTTTCCCCCTCCCGATTCCCTAAATTCTCTCCCTCTCCCTCTGTCCCCACCGCCCTTTAGCGGTACACCTTCTCCAGCTCCGGTCCCCACTGGGCGCCGCAGGCTGCTGCGCGGCACGCGAACCGCACGCGCGGGCAACAAAAGCCGCTTTCATGACTCACTGCCCTCGAGCAATGCCCCAAATCTGTCGCCCCCCGGGTCCCCGCTTCGAGCGCGCGGCGCAGGCCGGGCGGTCCCGGCCGTTACAGCGGCTGCCAGAGCGCCGGCGGGAAGGGGGTCGGCAGGAGGCGAGTGGCCCGGGGTGGGGAGAGGGGAGTGTGGCCTGCGCGGGGAGGGGGGGGAGGGGAAGAGGCGTGTGGCATCGCCGGTGGCGGGGAGAAGACGGGGGGAGGGAGGCGTGAGGCCGGGACTTAGGGGGTGGGAAGCGTGTAGCTGGCGGGGGAGGGTGGGTGGTGCGACGCATTCACAGGGCTAAGATAAAGAGCTGGGGCCGGGCCGGCGTCCCCGGCGGTGACCTGTTTCTCGGGGAAACAGATGCTCGCTCTTGCAAAGGGAGGTCTGCGTTCAGTGAAAGAATTAAGTATGGCCAGGGCGGCCCCACCGACCTCGAGCGGCGCCCTCGTCCTCTCTCCACCCCTCCCGGGAGAGGGGTATCCCGGCCTGGGCATGTTCGAGGGGCGGGAGGTGGTGGGGGCTGAGGGGCGAGCCAGGCCGTAGCGTGCTGGGTCCGCGGGAGGAGGACTGGAAGCCACACGTTCCTCATAGGCCGGGTAGTTCAGAAGCCCGTGGGAGGCCGGAGGGGGAGGTTGCGGGTTCTGCCCAGACCGCGGGCTCAGCGCGGAGTTTGCGCCCACGCCTCCAGGGAGGCCACTGGGCGCCCGGATCCTGGCCAGAGGCTGGAGCTGCCAGGACTCGACAGGCGGGCGGCGGGGGAGAGCCGGGAGCAAGAGACAAGCTATTAAAATGCCTCGCCGTCGCCCCGAGCGCAAAACCCGTCCTCCCCAAATCTCCTGGGCTTGCGGCATAATCTTAATTAAGATAATTGATTCATATTGCACCTGCGAGAACGGAAAAAAATTGATTTCAACCCCCAACCCCACAAATCGCTTAGAGCTATTGGATGGAGCACGACGCGGCTGTGATTTGGGGAGTGATTTAGCACCGGGTTTCCCCAACTCGGCCTGCCTGGGCTCTTTTATTTATTATTTACGAGCTCCTAATCCCTCCGGGGAGTGGGTGGCTCCCCTCACGGCGCCTACAGACCTCGAGGGACTTCATCTTTGATTCCGGGTCAGAAGTGAGGGGCTTTCCTTAAACTATCCCATCCAACACTCATAACAACAACGCAAAATCAACGCAGCTCCAAGCATTGGCAGGCGCGGGTCACTGACACGATTGTTCAAGGCCTCATAGCTTGGATATGAGCTATGTGTGTGACTGTGCTTAAGTGTACAAGTGTGTGTGAATCTGTGAGTATACACATGTATGAAAGACTGTGTATGAATGTATGAGCTCTATGAACGCGTGTGACTGTTAGTACGTGAATGTATAATTTGTGTCAGTGAGTGTGGATGTGTGTGTAATTTATGTGAGCGTAGGTGTGTGGGGTGTGAGTGTGCATGAGTGAGTATGTGTTTGTGGGAGTTCCTGCTCTCAGGTGAGGAGGGTAAACAGAGGGCTCACACCTGTTTCAGTTGGCTTGAGAAACAGCATGCGGTCTGAAGGGGACGGCAGCGCGCGCGTGGTAACTGACAAACGCCCGGTGTTTGCCAACATTTGCCTTAACAAAAATCAACAGGCCAACAAAAATCCCCGGTAGCTGTTGTTGCTGCTTGTGTGGAGAGCAGAGACACACCGACGGCACTTGAGCTTCTCCTGAACAATGGCTGCTGCAGTGGGTTGGGGGAGAAGATCGGGCAAGTTCCAGGTTTAGAGCCCCAGGCCGCTTGCAGGAGAAATGGCTTCCTCAAGGTATCAGCACCGTGGACAATTCCTACTGCTTTGGCCCTGGAATCTGCAGTATTAAGGTTCAGCAAAACGACTCCCCTTGCAGTGCCTTTCCGTTTCTCCTGTTCGCCTTCTTTCACAACACCACTGACTACCACATCCCGAACTTTTAATCAAAGAGCCCTGTTAATCTGCATTTAATTAGCCACCTTCTTTTCAGAATAGGTTTCCTGGAAAACTAGATATCCAGGTTTAGGGGTGGGGGAAAGCTTGAATTATAATTTGAGCTAGCGAGTCTGAAACAAAGAAATCATATATCGAATAACTTTCAGAAAGATAGTCATTGTTCTAATATTTGCACTTATTTAGCACACAGCATCAAAACCAAAATGAACTCTTATTTGTTGTCCACAGAAAATAAAATATGTAAAAGTGATTTTGCTTTTGTTTTACTGAGCATACATTTTATTGGTAATAGAAGTCTCTTTCCATCGCCATCATCCTGTCAACTCTCCAGTTGTTTCATATTATAAACAATTTCTATTACATTAATGGGAAAATAAGCCAACCAAAGTTAAATGGCACTATTTGCTCAGATTTGGTGAGCCACAGAATTATCTAAATCATACCAGATTTAGAATATTGCATTACTACACATGACATCCAAAATACCGGAAAAAGTCCCACAGAGAAGAGCAAGCACCCTTGGTAATTTAAACATCTTAGAAATATACACTATACACCTCCCCCAATTATTGATGTAATTTTCAAATATTATCAGCAATAGGAATCCTTATTAAATATTATTCAGACTTTGCTGAAATGGAAAATATAATTATTTTTAATTCAAAAATTTACCCCTAGAGGCTCATCCTTTTAAAATAAAATGTTTTCTTTCCTCTTTAACAAATACATTTTCACATGAATTATATATCGATAATTTGACCTTTTCTGTCTTTAACTAATCAAAGGGGGAAAATTCCAAATGTAGATCTCAGAGTTTGGCCCTGGTGGGCCTTTCCGCTTGAGTAGGCACTGAGATTAAAGGAGTTGAACTTCCTCTTTCACTGCTCTCTCCTTGCACTAATTGCTTATGCAAAAAATGCAGATTTGTATTAATTAGTAACTCCACTGATTAGTTCTGTGGTATTTCACATAATAAATCATGCTGCAGACATGAATTTTGGCACATCACCCAGTAGAGGCTCAGGCTGCAATACGGATTTCATATTAAAATAAAATCTCTAACTAAATCTACCTTTCTGATGCAGGTACCATGAGCAGCCACCTGCTGGGAGCACCTGCCATGGGAAATTACTTTCACTCAGTGACAAGCCACTTTTGGGGCCCAAATAGGACAATCTGATTATGAGGTTAGGCTCTAATAATAAATAAACAAATAAATAGTTAAACACAAATGTGCCTAAACTCTAGACGTTTTGCAGACAATGATGTTGTAACAGAGGATCTACTCATGATGGGACCAGATTTTAAAAACAACTTCCCAGGTTATGGATAAATACCTCAGTCTATTTTCCTCCTGTGAGGTGTTTGCTCCTTTGTGAGATGGCCTGATAGTCTGAGACTCTTTCATCACTCATCCTCATTGACTCATCTTCTCCCTAGGCAGGCAAGCTAGTTCAGGAAGAAAAAGAGGGACCAGAAAAGCATCAGGGGGACAGGTATGAATGCCAAGAGCCTTCTCGAAGGGAATTGGCCACCCCTGCAATCCTAGCATATGGTAAGAAGCTGTGAGGTCAGACACCCACAGTTGCCTGATATGAGACAAATTCTCCACTCCCCATTGGTAACTATATGAGCTTCTACACAACTTCTTTTCTGTTCCTTGAAAACTGTTTAATTTGATGAGGCAGATTACAGTCAATATTGCCAAGATTATAAATTAGACCCAGGTGTCTTCTGTGCTCCCCACCAACCCTTTACATTCCCTTGTTTTCTTGCCATTGGTGATACCTTTCCAAGTCCCCTCAGGTGTTCTTGGCACATTTATTCTCTTTCCTGGTCCATGCCTACTGCTGAAAAATATCCATAAGTTCATGCTTCTTAAGAACTTAAGAGAGAAATGATTAATCTGATGTCCCTACCTGGAGGGCTTGCAAAGTCACGGGGCACAAAGAAAAAGGAATGAGTGCTTAATGCTGGCATTCAGAGATGAATAAAGGCTAAGGGTGGTGTATTCTGGATGGAGGCTGGGGCAACGTGCTCTGCTGCAGCTGTGCTTTGCAGGTTGCAGTCTCTCTGCCTACCATCATGACGGGTCCTGAGGCAGCAGCATATGTGGCCGGGGCTGAGGAGGGTGCAGCCTCTTGGGAGACGCTCTCTCTAACCATCATTTACTGAACCTTTTGATGCTTTGTTGGTGAAAGAAAAGGTCTACATTTTGTGATCTTCATTTATCTTAGATGTGAATAACTTTTTTTAAGGAACAAAGAAAAAATTCAGGAGAGCAGATATAATTTAAAGCAGCCCTCTATTAAGTCAAATATACCTTTTTTCTCCTTTGAATTCACTCCTGAATCCCACTTCATATGGCTTGACATGGACAAGATTCATCATCTCTGATGGGAAAACAATCCTATACTTTTCACATTGGTCCACAATGCTGGGGTGTAGAGGCTATGTAGAGAGCCAGGGCCGGGCATAAGCAAAGGCTCTAAAGTTGCTTCTGTTTATTATTGGAGAGCTTGTCTCCTCATTCCCTTCCTTTCAGAAACTGCCTGCTTCACTGAGTAATAAAGGTATTCATCAAATCTATATTGAGGGCTACTGTGTGCCGGGCACTGTGCTGCTAGTACCAGTCATACAGGGGTAAATAGAAACAGACATCAGTCTCTGCTTTCTCAAAACTTTCTATCTAGTGAAAGAGAGAGACTTTAATAAGATTCACTCACAAGTGACTATACACCCATCTGACTTGAGATAAGTACAGGAAAGGAAAACAAACCCCACCAATCCGTAAAAGCTGAGGACAAAGGAACCTGGCAAAGACTGAGGTGGGAGGACTCCCAAGGAAGTGGAGTTCTAAGGTAATGAGAAGGGTGTTACCCAGTGAAGGGGGCTGACCTGGGTGAGAGTCTTCCAGGCAGTGGGAAGAATATATGTAAAAGCCCTGAGCAAGAGAAGTGTGGAAAGTTTAAGAACCTGAAAACATCCAGCGTAGGACTAAGAAGAAGGAGGATAATGGTAAGAGGTGAGGTAACAAGAAGGAAGACAGGATCCAGAACCTGCTTCCCACTGAGGAGCTTTCAGCTGTTGGGAGGAGCGTGAACAAGACATGAGTAAGATTTGTACTTTTAGAAGATTGTTTTAACCACAGTATAGGAATCTGATTGCAGAGTGGATGAGTTGGGTAAAGGAAGGCTGTTGCAGTTTTCCTAACAAGAGAAGATGGTGCTTGGATTAGGCTGGTTACAGAGGAGATGAACAAAGTTAGAGAACATAGTTCAAGATATTTAGAAAGACTGAAATTAAAGCCTAGTTTCACACAAATTACCCAAAGGCCATCAGAAAGACATGATTCTTTAAAACCTTGGATGAATGTTATTGATTTCCTGAGGAGTAACAGGAATTTAATTTAAATCAACAAGGACTTGTTAACCCATAAAATAACTACAATCTAAAAGTATTGTCTACTTTGCAAAGCAGGTACTAGAACAATAGCACACATTTATTGAGCACTTAAGACATTCCAGGTGCACTGAGTTAACACCTATGATAATTCTCACTTGACAGACAGTTGAGGGAAATTAGGCTTATGCAGGTCAGGTAATATGCCCAATGTCATCTAGCTAATTAATGGCAGAACTGGAAGCCAAACTTAGGTCTACTTGACTCCAAAGCTTGAGTCTTCATACTATGTTGTACAGGAAAAGGATATGACCAATATTTGTTTACAAATTATGTTTTATAAAATCACACTTTAATTTTGTTTCAAAGGAATTGTTTTAAGCTCAATGTTTAGTAGTTCAGTTACTCTAAAAATAACATTAATAAATACAACTGTAATATAAATTGCTGAGTCTTTCTGGAAATAAGAATGGGAGAATAGTAACCAATAATTTAGTAAGTTAAATCCATCCAAGTTTTGCAGTAGACTAATTTAATTGATGAGAAGCAATCAGGTTGGAGGAAATGATGCAGATAAATTATTCCACATCACAGAAATAAGCTTTCTTATAAAAAGCTCACTATTCAAGAATTACACTAAAGTGTGTTCTTGAATGGTTCAAATTGTTTTGGCTCTGGACATATGTAGTTCAAAATAAGCAATCCTTATTGAGCATGATCCTACATTAGCCTTTGATAAAGAATTGAAGATTTTTGTTTTCATTTGGAAAAACTGTCATATTTAATTATAACTCAGCAGTTATTCCTTGGCATATTCATTGCCTATACACTTATAAAGGAGTGTATTTTCACATGGAGATGGGGAGAGGGCAAAGTGAAAGGTTGGCATCTCTTATTAATATAATTAAATTATTGCCAGGGGAGGGATGGACTGGAAGTTTGGGACTAGCAGATGTAAACTATTATTTATAGAATGGATAAACAACAAAGTCCTTTTGTATAGCACAGGGAACTATATTCAATATCCTGTAATAAACCATAATGGAAAAGAAAAAAAATTATTGCTGATCTTCTTAGCTTCTAAACATGGGGAGATTCCAATTGTCGACAATACATGCATTTAAATCTGGGTAATAAACAAGTAGATGCATCAATTGCATAATTTAAAAGCAAAAAAATAAAGTTTACTTTTCCTTCTCTGAAGAAAGTCATTGTCAGAGAGGAGACAACATGGCAGAGTAGAAGGATTTGAGCTCACCTCCTCTCACAAAAGCACCAATCACAACTGACTGCTGAACAACTATTGACAGGAAAGACTGGAATCTGCCAAAAAAAAATATTCTACATCCAAAGACAAAAAAGAAGCCACAACAAGATGGTAGGGGGGGCGCTTTCACGATATAATAAAATCCCACATCGACTGGGTAGGTGACCCACAAACTGGAAAATAATTATATCACAGGGCTTCCCCCACAGGAGTGAGAGTTCTGAGCCCCACATCAGGGTCCCCAGCCTAGGGATCTGGCATTGGGAGGAGGAGCCCCCAGAGCATTTGGCTTTGAAGGCCAGTGGGACTTGAGTGCAGGAGCTCCACAGGACTGGAGGAAAGAGAGACTCCACTCTTGGAGGACATGCACAAGGTTTCACAATCTACCAGGGCAAAGCAATGACTCTATAGGAGCCTGAGCCAGACCTCCCTGTGGGTCTTGGAGGGTTTCCTGGGGAGGCAGGGGTTGGCTGTGGCTCACTGTGGGGCAAAGACACTGGTGGTGGAGGTCCAACGGAATATCCAACAGTGTGAGCTCTCCCAGAGGTCACCATTTTGGCACTGAGACCTGGCCCCACCTGACAGCCTGCAGGCTCAAATGCTGGGACACCTCAGGCCAAACAACCAACAGAGTGGGAACACAGCCCCACCCATTAGCAGAGAGGCTGCCTAAAGTCATCCTGAGTGCACAGCTGCCTCTAAACACACCGCTTGACATGGCCTTGCCCACCAGAAGGACAAGACCCAGACTCACCAGTGGGCAGGCACCAGTCCCTCCCACCAAAAAGCCTGCACAAGCCCCTGGACCAACCTCACCCACCAGGGGGAAGACACCAGAAGCAAGAAGAACTACAAACATGCAGCCTGAGAAACAGAGATCACAGACACAGAAAGTTAGACAAAATGAGATGGCAGAGAAATATTTCCAGATGAAGGAACAAGATAAAACCCCAGAAAAACAACTATGTGAAGTGGAGATACGCAATCTACCTAAAAAAGAATTCAGAGTAATGATAGTAAAGATGACCCAAGATCTCAGAAAAAGAACGGATGCATAGAATGAGAAGATACAAGAAATACTTAACAAAGAGCTAGAAGATTTAAAGAACAAACAGAGATGAACAATACGATAACTGAAATGAAAAATGCACTAGAAGGAATCAATAGGAGATTAAATGAGGCAGAAGAATGAATACTTGAGCTGGAATACAGAATGGTGGAAATCACTACTGCAGAACAGAATAAACAGAAAAGAATGAAAAGAAATAGGACAGTCTAAGAGACCTCTGGGACAACATTAAATGCACCAACATTTGCATTATAGGGGTCCCACAAGGAGAAGAGAGACAGAAAGGACCTGAGAAAATACTTGAAGAGATAACAGCCAAAAACTAACATGGGAAAGGAAATACTCACTCAAGTCCAGGAAGCACAGAGAGTCCCATACAGGAAAAACCCAAGGAGGAACATGCCAAGAAACATATTAATCAAATTGATAAAAATTAAAGACAAAGAGAAAATATTAAAAGCAACAAGGGAAAAGCAACAAATGGCATACAAGGGAATCCCATAAGGTTATCAGCTGATTTTTTTAGCAGAAACTCTGCAAGCCAGGAGGGAGTGGCATGATATATTTAAAATGATGAAAGGGAAAAACCTACAACCAAGAATACTCTACCCAGCAAGGCTCTCATTCAGATTTGATGGAGAAATCAAAAGCTCTACAGGCAAGCAAAAGCTAAGAGAATTCAGCACCACCAAACCAGCTTTACAGCAAGTGCTAAAGAAGTTCCCTAGGTGTAAAAGAAAATGCCACAACTAGAAACAAGAAAATTATGAATGGGAAAGCTCACCAGTAAAGGTAGGAAATCATCCACACACAAAAATGATATCACAACCAGCAATCATGAGAAGAGGAGAGTACAAATGCAGGATACTGGAAACACATTGGAAATTAAGAGACCAGCAACTTAAAACAATCTCTTATATATATAGACTGCTACATCAAAACCTCATGGTAACTGCAAACCAAAAATCTACAATAGATATGCAAAAAAAATGAAGAAAATCATTGTCAGTTTTATGGAAACCATGTTGTAAAAGCTGTCTATTTCAGAAAGCACACTGAATGTGGTCTTCAGGAATATATGGTACATTAAATGCCAGTATTCTTTAGTTCTACATGCACACACATAGGCCCAGTAATACACTCTATCCACTAGCCTTCCCCCACACATATGTGTATGTCTCATCTTGTAATCTTTTTCCCACTTATCCACTGGTCAGTAAAGGCTTGCCTTCCCTCAATTCAAGTATACCTTCTCTGGCTATTCTTGAGTGAATAAACCACAAGTTTAGAAAAAGTTTTGTCTATTTACAATACCTAGGCTATGGGAACTTACTGGGTTTTTTTTTACATTCATAATTGAACTGACAAATAATCTTATTTCTTTTTCAATGCAATGAATGGAATTTTTCACTGACAATAACCAGATATGTGACATGAATATTTTTCTATTTGAAGATTATAAACCTATGTTTATAAATATTTTAAAAATGAGTTTTAACAATTGGATTTTGACAGTTGTGCCTTCTTTCATTTATTTTTTATTATATGAGTATCTACAAACCACTGTGCTAAACCATCAATATTAGTACACAGGAGAGTCCTAGAAACTACTAATTTTGAAGCATTGTGATCTGAGCTATACCAAAGACCATGAAAAAAGAGAGTCCTGACAAATCTAGCCCAGATCAGCAGAAGCATTCAGCTGACCCACAGAGACATGAGAAATAATAAATGTTACTTTGACACACTAAATTTTGGGGTGGTTTGACATGCAGTAATAGCTAAACGATATACTGCTATGAAAAAATGCAATTTTCTCCAGGTTGCTTAGGGACTTAGATGTTGTAATTAACCAAAAAATACCTGTTCAAGTGAGATATCAATATCCTACACTTATAAGTGTTTCAAGAATTTTAAGACTGTAACTACACTTGCTAGTAAGCATTAAACCCATGTTTATGTGCTAGGGATTGTGCTGAATAATATAAAAAAGTTCTGTCATTTAATCATCAAAACAGCTCTATGAATATGCATTATTATTTTCTTTATTATTGACATTCTATAGACGAGGAAAGAGAGAAGGTAAGTAACTTGTTCCTAATTACACATCCAGAAAGGGGTGGAGTCTTTCACTTTTATTCAGATTACCTGACTACCAATTTGATTAAGAATGAAGAATAGCAAATACTTGGGGAAACGCTGTGGCCCACCATGTTCTGGGTGCACCTTCCTTTTCAGCAAGATGATCCTCTCAATTCTACACTGTTTTAGGCAGCCATGCACAATCATAATGCACTTTCTACCTGTAGCAGATACTATGGATTGCTTTACTCAGCACCCAACTCATTCCCTTCTTGTAAGCTTTTCTAGAGGGAAAAGCCTGGAAATTACCACAAAGGAATAAATTTACAGTGTTTTCTATATGCCCTAGATGTGGTACATGTTTTGCTAGTCAGATGCATTAGGTTTTTATTTGGAACCAAGTTACAAGGAGGAGTCAGAAGACAGGGGCAAAATTCGGCTGGCAAAAATTCTGGTGCAAGCTACTGAAGCCAGCAGATGTGGGGATAACTTTCTGATTTGTCAATTTCCTGACTCTAGAAAGGCAGTAGTTTTCTTAATAGCCTACCTCTATGATATAGTTTTTGATATCACACCTGGAATCTCAGGCCAGAGTCTGTTTCTTCAGGCCTCCTAACATTTCTGTGAGTTGTCTATACCCATCACGAAACCCATTTGTACAGATTCCAGCTAGAGTTGATTATACTGTCTGTAATTAAGAACTCCTTCCTGTTTGGTAATTGGTACCAGAAGGGTTTTTGGGCAACAGAACCTGAAGAAAATGGAAATAAGTGATCAGTTGATTTTTTTAAAACTATGATTGTGTTAAAGCTATTAAAGGAGGAGATGACAGTAATCCATGACACCCAGCCATGGATTAGTTGATTATAACCTATCACCTGTGGTCACCTGGAATGAAGTACCACACTGACTGGCTGCTGCAATGGACCATTATGGGAGCACAGGAATATAAGGTGGGCTGTCTGCCACGAGCTACACTGAGTAACTTCAGGAAAGAACATAACTCACACAAGACACAGTCAAGAAGCTAAGGAATTTCTGATATCTCTAAAAAAATTCCTATCACTTATAACTACAGAATTGATATAGCCAGATATCACACAGAGGTTGCTAAATTACAAGGTTGCTCAGAATGTGGTCCCTGGATCAGCAGCATCAGCAACAGCTGGGAACTTGTTGGAAAAGGAGATTCTTGGGCCTCATCCTAGAAATATAAAAACAGAAAACTGGGAATGGGGCCTGGAAATCTAAGAAGCCCTCCATGTGATTCTGATGCATAATAACTTTTGAGAACAATTAAAGGTTCCCAATACTCCACCAAAACCACCTGCAGAGCTCTTTTGTAAAGGAGCAAAACAGAATTATAATGGCAACATTTGGGAGAATTTAGATGGCTCCAAGGACTCTAAATACTCAAACTACACTGAGATCCTCCTTGGCCAACTTATGTCCAACTTATAGCACCTCCTCCTGCCATATCCAGCGAGGCTGGTCTGGGTTTACTTGAAGGTTTGCCTGAACTACTCAACTCGCAACAAATGGAAATTCTCTTCATGCTCCATTCCTCCCACTTGTCACTGCTTCCAGCTATGACTGGTGTCAGACCCCAGCAGGGCTCCGTTGAGGCAAGAGCAATGCCATTCTCAGGAGAAGGCTAGTAAATAATTGCAAGGGTTTTGCTCATTATTTCCCTAAATAAGGGGCAAATGCATAGAAATAAATCCTGAACATACTAGTCTAGGCAAGATAGAATATTACCTTAGATCAGGGTGGATTTATGGATACTGTTATAATTATTAATAATTTTTAATTCAAATTGCTGCTGAAGCCCCTGGGGACAGTTCTCATTGTTTGCTCCAAGGTTGACTAAAATGTACATTCAAAAATGATCTACAGGGCTTCCCTGGTGGCACAGTGGTTGAGAGTCCGCCTGCCGATGCAGGGGACACAGGTTCATGCCCCGATCCGGGAAGATCCCACATGTCGCGGAGCGGCTGGGCCCGTGAGCCATGCTGCTGAGCCTGCGCGTCCGGAGCCTGTGCTCCGCAACGGGAGAGGCCACAACAGTGAGAGGGCCGTGTACTGCAAAAAAAAAAAAAAAAAAAAAAAGGATCTACATAGCATGAAGCTGAAATACACAAAAATTCTTGATGTGATATATATAGAAAAATCAATCTCAAGTTTTAAGCAGAAAAAGAATGAATTCATTATGTGCAACATTCTTGCTCACCTCCTGACTATGCCTACCTATGACTAACATGTGTGCATTGCTTTGGGATCAACAGCATCTTCAAAAAAATCTTCTTTCCAGGCTGGGAAGGAAGGAGGGGGATGTTACTTTTGGAACTGGGATTCCTGACAATGTTTGTGATCATGGGTTTCTAGGGTGACAGGCCATGGAACATCATATAAGAATCAGAGGCAAAGTAGAATTCTTACCATAATGTAAAATTCTAGCAGCAGAGTTAGAGTGGTGATAGGGGTGATTTAAAAGAGAAATCTGGGGTAGTAGCTTAACCTTTCAGGGGATTCCAAGGAATGAATTAGAGCAAAATGATAATAACACATGAGTGATAAAACCCATTGGTGGCATAACACAAGTCACAATGATGCCATCATGGCTGCTCACCCGATTCCCAAACTTGAGTCTGTCCTAAACCCACAGTTCTTTGTATATAGAGGAAGCCAGCCAACCTTGAAGAAAGACCTTGTGGTATCACAAGCATATCCCATAAATCTTTCTCTCAGTCTCCTTCAAGAGTAGCTTTGACTATTTACCAAGGTAACTGTGCAGCTGTAAAAGGAAAATAGCTGGATCTTTCAGGAATTATTGGCCCCTGACTCTAAAGTAACACAGTCCAGGATGTCACAATTATATACCCAGCAGAATAGGGACATATTAAAGTGAGAAGACAATTGAATTTTGGGGTCTAATTCTGCTACAGTGGTACCCGTGGGTCTGCAAACCCATACTGTGGTTGTTCCCACATTTTCTGCTTATAGAGGTGACTGAATGTCCATGTTGTCTCCCTGATGCCCCGAGTGAGAGTTATTATGCAACAAAGGGCTCAACAAAACATCTTGAGCTTCCTGTCCTTATCCAAAGTAAAGGTGCACGCTGGGGGAGTTGCAGAGATTAGTCCAGCATCACAGGTTTGAAATGTGTAAGGTGTTGTGGCAGCAGCTACTACTTGTCCCCCAGTGGCTGTGCTCCCCTTTTCTCTCATAGAAGTAATATCTCTAAATTTTAACTAGGAAAATAGCCACTCAGAAAACAGGTTACATTTTCCTGCCATACATATTGTACCTAGGTACAATCTGACTAAGTTTGGGCCAATGGGATGTGAATGAGAATGATGAGAGCAATTCCTGGATCTTGCCTTTATAATGAAGTGATGTGTCTACCCCTTTCTCCTTTTCCCCTTTGTGCCAGCTGAAATGCACACCAAGATACCACCTGAGTGACAGTGTAAGAACAAGATAGGAGTTAGGTCAGGGATAGTACCACTATGCCAGCTCTAGTCTGGTTATACCAGTACTTTCATTTAGTGAGAAATAAATTTTCATCTTGTTTGTGCCTGTATCATTCTGGATCTCTTTCCAGCAAACGAACTCATATGCTTACAAACACAGGTAGTGATTCCTGTCATATCCCCATAAAAAACAGCAGCAGCAACAACAACGAAACCTTTCTTTGGTTTGTGCAGATGACCGCTGGGTCTTGGGGAATGTCAGTGGATTACTGTAAATTTAAACAAGTGATGATTTTAAATGCAGGTGCTATTCAATATGATCTCTTTAGTTGAGTAAGTCAACACAACCCTGCTACCTGGCATTCAGCTTTGTTCTCACAAGTGTCTTCTTTTTTTCTTCACCCCAATAAGCAGAGAGCACCCAAAGGAGCTTGCTTTGACACATTCTATTTCAGGTGTATGCAATAATTTAGCCTTCAAGGATTTGATCATCTCACCCTTCTATAGAACATCATGCTGGTCCACTACATCAATGGTGTCATGCGGATAGATGTTGAATGTAGGAAGTGACAGACTCTAGATGCATTGAAGAGATTTATGCATGCCAGAGGATGGGAAGTATATCCAAGAAAAATTTAGGAGCCTGACACCTCAGTGAAGCTTCTGGGGGTCAGTGAAGTGGAGCGCACTAAGATACTTCTTTCAAAGTGAAACGCCATTTGCTTCACTTTGCACCACCTACCACAAGATTATTATGAAGATTGTTTATCCCAAAAGTATTGAATTGGATTAAATAAATTTAATTGAAGAGAAAGGGAAGGTAAATAAAATCAGGGTTCTGATCCATATTGAATCAACTTTGGAAATGTTTTGGGTGGTTATAAACAGCTTGGACAAATGAGATATGTGAGAGACCTTATGCTCTGCATAGTTTAAATTAATTGCATACAGTATGGGATAAGAAAGCCATCAGTCACTTGCAGTATGAAGAAAATTTATCATTTGCCTAGTTAGAAGGTAACTTTATCAAATGTAGGATATGGAAGTCAAAGATGCAAGGAGGAAATGTGCTTGGTGAAATGAAATGAGAAACTAGACAAGCAAACTGAGAAGAAATATGAATATATAAGCTTTTTTTAAAAAAAGAACTGAAAGAACCCTCACACTTTGCTTGGAAGATAAAATGGTAGAAATGGTCTGGTGGTTTCTCAAGAAGTTAGAGTTATCATATGGCCCAGCAATTCTATTCCTAGGTATATCCCCAGGAAAATTGAAAACATATGTTCACACAAAAACTTTTACACAAATGTTAGTCACAACATTACTCATAATACCCCAAACAACTCAAATTTCCATCACCTGATGAATGGATGAATAAATATGGTATGTTCACACAACAGAGTATTATTCAACCACAAAAAGTAATAGGTACTGATAGATGCTACAACATGGAAAAACCTTGAAGGTATTACGATAGAAATCATATGCAAAAGGGCATATGCTGTATAATTCCACTTATATAAAATGTCCAGAATAGGTACATCCATAGAGACATAAAGTAGATTCCAGGGGTTGGAAAGAGGAGAGAATGGGAAGTGATTGCTAATGGGTATAGGGTTTATTTTTGGCGTGATAAGAATATTTAAGAATTAGATAATGATGATGGTTGCACAACTTTGTGAATATACTAAAAACTACTGAATTGTACACTTTAAAATGGTGAATTTTATGGGATGAAAGTTTTATCTCAATTTAAAGAAGAAGTGGCAAATGCGATTGCAATCTCTTTTCTTGCCTTGTGTGATATCACGTGCTTCTGGTTTTCCCACTACTTCTTTGGCCACTCTTTATAAGTTATTGTGCATGTTTCTCTTCTTTTGCCATCCATTAAATATTGGTTTTTCTCAGGGTTCTCTCCTAGGCTTTCTTCCTTTCTTCCGTTTCCTCCTTATACAATCTCTGTTGGGTAGTAAGGAAGTCATTGCTTTGAAGAGTTTGACATGCACCAATGTCATTGACCACGATTTAGTTAAATAACCCAGTCTCCCAATAACATGCTTCAGATTTCAGTTACACAGTATATTAACTGTGAGTAATTGCATAAAATATAAACTTCACGGCTAGCTCCACAAATCCCTACGTAAATAACAGACGTGCTTCATAATCAGTGACCAACCACATCACTTCTTTCAAAGTCTGTTGGTGATTGCCATTGTACATCAGTTATTCAGTTCATGCACAGAGAGCAAAGCCTGTAGTTGGGTTGTCTCCTTGTCTCTCGGTGATAAACTCGTATGACATTTAACAAAAATGCATAATAGAAAAAAATGAAAGTTCAGCAAAGAAATTAAAAGTGATAATGCAGAAGTGAAATTGGGTGTGATTAGATTTGAAAATGGAGACAGCAGAATAAAGCCAGGATGAGACCTGGGCTGCACGGAGCCACTGAATGAACAATACTGAAAAAGTCTGATAAATCAAAAACAAGGTAAAGTGGCTTCAATATTGTTTAGTTTAAGTTGCCTTCAGAACAAGAAGCCGCTAATGGTGGAAAGAGAGAATTTACTTCTACTTTGGATTGAAGACTGTAATGAAAATATCCAATCAGTTTAACTAGCATTTAGGCCAAACATTAAATTTGGGTGCTGCGTTGAAAAAAACAGTAATTACAAGAAGACTGAAGAAGAACCTTTTACTGACAGTAAAGGCTGATTTCATTGTTTCAGAAATTGGCATGATTTTGCAGAATTCGAACTGAAGGCAAATGAAGTTACAAGAGAAATAGCTGATTGTGGGAATGTTGAGCCTGTCACTGTTCCAGAGACTCTAGACATGCAGCCACAGAAATTTCATAAAGGGAACATATTAATATAAATGAGGAAAGTGGCTGTTGACAAAAAGAATGATGTCCCAGAGGAAGTGACACTGGCAAAAAAAAAAAACCCAAAAACCTTCATATTAAAGGAAGTCATGGGGATTTCACAGCACTGAAAGTGCAAAAGACAAAATGTTGGAAGCTGATCCAAACTTAGTAAGGAGTATGATAATTTGCCAAGGCATAGAAAAGATGCTCACTCTGTATCTTCTTTTAAAATTAATTAATTAATTTATTTTTATTTTTGGCTGCGTTGGGTCTTCGTTGCTGCATGTGGGCTTTCTCTAGTTGCAGCGAGTGGGGGCTACTCTTCGTTGTGGTGCACAGGCTTCTCATTACGGTGGCTTCTCTTGTTGTGGAGCACAGACTGTAGGCATACAGGCTTCAGTAGTTGCAGCACGCGGGCTCAGTAGTTGTGGCTCGCGGGCTCTATAGAGAACAGGCTCAGTAGTTGTGGCACACGGGCTTAGTTGCTCAGTGGCATGTGGGATCTTCCAGGACCAGGGATGGAACCCGTGTCCCCTGCACTGGCAGGTGGATTCTTAACCACTGTGCCACCAGGGAAGTCCCTCACTCTGTATCTTAAGTTATATGATAAGAAGGCAAAGACTATTTAAACTCCTTTTGATAAGTTTTGTACAAAGAAATAAAACACTTAAATTCTCAATATTTCTAATGTTTTAAATTTTCATGTACTAAATATTATAAAACTAATTTTTTTCAATTCCCCCAAATAGAGTTTTTAACGTTTTGATTAAAACATTTTAAAGGTCACAGACCAATTGTAATTCTTCCTATTGATTATTAAGATCACTGCATGGTTTCAGCTTGCAAAGTTATTTTTATGGCCCTGAACTACCATGTAAAGCGAGGACTGCCTGTATCCATTATGACACAGATACCGAAAACTCAACTCAATCTAGCTTAAGGGAAAAGAGGCATTGTTTTTTAGCTCACATTTTGAAATGTCCAGGGTAGGTCTTATTTCAGCCATGGCTGGATTCATGGCTGAAATGACATAAAAAGAGCTCAGCTTTTCTTCACCTCAAATCTACGTGTTGGTTTTCTTCTCAGGCTCTATGTGATGACCTCCAGTGGCTGTCACTCTCATGGTAGCAAGATGGCTGCTAGCTCTAGTTTCTTATTTTTCCAGGTTCTAGTCCAATGGGATCAAACAGAATAGGCCTTCTTTATCAGTAGCTCCTGTACAAGTTTTTAGGTTCTCACTTATTTTACTAGCTTAGGCTGCCACTCCTATACCCCAATCACTGTGGCCAAGAGTATGAGATCTTCTACTTGACTTAGATCTGGGTCTCCTATTCTATCCTTGGGGCCAGAGAGGGACCCCTACTCAAATCACACAGACTGTTGGTGAGGAAGTGCAAAATACTCAAAAGAAAACCAAACGTGTTGGCAGACAACATAAATGTGCAGGGCGTACTCCTTGGACACCATCCACTCCTACAGCTTTCATTATCCTCCATTTGCGAGTGGCTCTAAGATCTGTCTCCAGAAATTATGACCTATATTCCCAACTCCTTGCTAGACAGTTCCCCTTGGGTTCATTGCAACCAACTGAAAATCCATGTATCTGAAGGTGAACCCATTTCTCCTCACCCCCAGCCCCAGCCAAATCTATGTCTCCTCTTGGTTTCCTATCTCAACCAGTATCATCACTCTCCACACCAGTTTTTCACGCTAGAAATCTGGGACATAGCTTGCCTCCTGACTCTCCCTTACACCTGATTAAAATCCATCACCAATAAATTCTTAATTGTACCCCTAATATCCTTGAAATCAACCCACTTCTTTCTGTCCATATTTCTCTTACCCCATTTCAGCTCCCATCTTTATCTCTTGACTGCACCACAGTGATACCATATTTTAACTTGATGTCCAGCCACTTTCTTATTGTGGTAAAATACACATAACATAAAATTTATCATCTTAATCTTTTTCAAGTGTTCGATCCAGTGGCATTTAAGTACATTTCTATTGTTGTGCAACCATCACCACAATCA
>NW_021703772.1:51383325-51505812 GCF_005190385.1 Monodon monoceros | reverse complement strand
TGGCATTTAAGTACATTTCTATTGTTGTGCAACCATCACCACAATCAATCTCCAGAACTCTTCTCATCTTGCAAAACTGAAATTCCACACACATTTAACAACACCTCTGTATTCTCCCCACCCTGCCCCTGGCAACCACCATTCTACATTCTGTCTCTATGATTTTGACTACTCAAGATGCCTCCTGTGAGTGGAATCATATAGTATTTGTCTTTTTGTGATTGGTTTATTTCACTGAGCATAATGTCCTCAAGTTTCATCCATGCTGTAGCATGTGTTAGAATTTCCTTCCTTTTTAAGACCTAATAATATTCCACTGTAGATCTATCACATTTTGCTTATCCACTCTTCCATCAGTGGATGAGCAACTTGGGTTGCTTCCATATTTTACCTTTTGTGAATAATGCTGCTATTAACACGAGTGCACAAATAGCTCTTCGAGAGCTGCTTTCCATACTTTGGGGTATATGCTTCTAATTTAATTTTTCATGAACTTCCATACCCCTCCCATAGTGGTGGCACCAAGTTACATTCCTACCAACAAAGCACAAGGGTGCCAACTTTTCCAGCTCCTCACCAACACTTGTTATTTTCTGTTTTTTGATAGTAGCCATCCTGATGGGCATGAGGTGCCAGCCTGGTTTCTGTCTTCTAAACTTTTTTCATACTGTAGCCAGAATGACCTTTAATAAGCATATGGTGATCATGTCACTACCCTGTTTAAATCCTTCAGTGGCTCCTCCTTGCCTTCTGGACAGTCTGGCCCCCTTCACATGTGTCACAAAACCTCTCATGATTTCCTCCCTTGCTTACTTGTCTAGCCTCCCTCTCAGCTGCTCCCTTTTCCACGTCTTCCCTTCTAACGCATTTCCCACTTGTTACACACACGTACACTCTACATTTGTCACTCTGAAATATGCTCAGGTCTGTGAAAATGCTACATTTCCCCTCATCCAGCACCATTTCTTCTGTCAGATGCTCTTTCCTCTTTATCACCTACTAGCTCCTTCTTATCCTTGAGATCTCAGGACAGCATATTCTCCAGGAAAATCCCCTTCATAAATTCCGTCTGCCCAAGCTATGTCAGCACCCCTACTATGTGCTCCCAGAGCACTCTATTCTTGCCCTAACATAGCATTTCATCACATTCTATAATTGTCCGCTTACTCATATTTTTCTCTGGTCCTGTGCTGTCCAATATGGGGCTGTTAAACACTAAGAATAACTAGCGTGACTGAGGAAGTTAACTCCTAATTTTATTTAATTTTAATAAATTTAAATTTTAAAATGATTGGGTCATTGATTGAAAAATTATTAAGTATATTTAGAACAACTTGGATATGTATCTACTTTTTCAACTGTAAGTTCATTCAATCTAAATACAGTTTCAGTAACAGATGAAAATTAAGCATGTGAATTGAGATGTGCTGTAAGTATAAAACAGTCTCTGGATTTCAAAGACTTATACAAAATAAAAAAATGCAAAGTATCTCATTAAAAACTTTAAGAAATTGATTACATGTTTAAATGATAATATTTTGATGTGTTAGTTTAAATAAATTCTTAAAATTAATTTAAACTGTAATCTAATCACTTTTAATCTGGCTACCAGAAAATTTTACATTATATATGTGGCTCACCTTATATTTCTATTGGACAGCACTGACCTCTACTGTAAGTTCTGTGGGGACAGGAATCATGACTGTCTTATTTACTTATTTAAAAAACATTTGTAACATTTATCATGTGTCAGGTATTACTCTATACATTACTTACAATTATAAGCATTAACTTTTAAAATTCTTATTACAGCCTCTTTAGTATTATCATTATCTACATTTTACATATGAGGAAATTTGCACAAAGAGATTAACTTAACTAGTTGAAGGTCACAGAGCTGACCTTGTGGAGATAGTCTGTAAGGATCCAGATTCCATGCTCCGTAATTTTGTTATGCTGTCTCTTGTTCATTCTTTTATTACAGGTGTCTACCCAATTAACAACAATATGCAAGTATTCTTCTTCAGTTAATCAGCCTGTTATTCAATAAGCATTAACAGAATGCTTATGTGCCAGGTATTGTGCTGGGTGGTACGGACCCGGCTGTGAATGAAACAAAAGCTTTAATTTTAAAGAAACTCTATTCAGTAGCGATGACAACGATATGAGACCATGATAATACAGAATTGTATTAAACAGAACAATTATACAATACAAATACACTATTTGAGAACACATGAAGTTGCACCTACCTTAGCTGAGAGATGAGCAATGTGATGGGAAGAGTGAGAGAAAACCTTAAAGGATAATTAGGAATTAGCTACACGTGGGTAACTGGGAATGGTTGGTGAAGCAAGTACTACGCAGGGGGGACCAGATGAGCAGAGGAAAGAAATAGCCTGGTGTTTGCCACTGAAATGGTTTAAGCCAAATGAATAACAAGTTCAGATTTAACTCCATGAAAGATCACACTGGATAAAGTTGAAGAAGAAATTGGAAGGAAGAAACAGTATTATACAGCAGAGAAACAATGAAGAGTCTGATGCTCTGATCCTGAGCATAGATGATAGCAATTTAGGTTAAAGTAGGGGTAGTGATAAATGAGATGCATTTTAGGGATATTTAAGGGATAGAGTAGCCTTAACCTGATGTTTGATTGGAAGGAGGATGGTGTTTGTTGCAGATGTTGCAAATTACTTAATCAATATCTGTTTTCACTTTCTTCTTGGTTTTTTGAGGTGCCAATGTGCCCACCTCGAGTCAATGGACCTTGATAGGGTAATACAATCATAGCAATCCTGTTCCCCACTTTCTGGTCTCCCCTGCACCTGGGTCAGTCATCTGGCTTGTCTGACAAATGAGCCGTACAGAGAAGTCTGCTCGGAGGTTCTTCAGGGAAAGGCTTTGTTTCCTGGTGGACTCATGGCTGCTGCTGCTTTTTTCTGTTTTCCTGAAAGAGAAAATGATGCAGCTCCGTCTTGATTCCATTGGGCAATGCCAAGTGAATTGCAAAAATATTATTAGGCGTTTTAAAGTTATTGAATCAACACCACAGCCACCTACCTGGAACCTACATGTTATGTGAGAAACATAAGGCAATAGCACGTAAGCTGCTGTTAATATAGGATGTGTAAATTGAGTTGTTTACTACTTGTAGTTGAACACATGCCTCTTTGATAACGGGTTAAATGAGAGTTGTCAAGGCTTTCCCCTGGTTTCTGACTTAAGCAATTGGGTGCATCACTGGAAAGCCTGGGGGCAGGACAGGGTTAAAAGGAAATTTGTTGAGCTAAAGATTGTTTATGCTAAATGTGATGGGAGTGGGTATATCCAAGTGACAAGTAGGCCATTCAATATACATGTGCAAAAATCGAGAGAGAGAGACAGAGAGAGGGAACGAACTCTGGCCTGGAGACACAGACTTATGAATCATTAACATATTAGTATAACAGGTCAATTTACCTAGGGACATAAATATATAATAAAAGAAAAATATATTGTTAATGAAATCATACCTTTCTAGTATAAATATGACTTCTAATTCTCAGCCTTGCCCTAAAATGTGTAGGGATCCAGGCTGCTGGAGCTGGGATGTTATCTGGCTGGTAGTTTGAACATAGAGTATGACATCACTTAAATATAGGATGAAAGCACATAAGAAAAGAATACTGACAGTGGCAGTACCTTGATTAAGGTTCCCCAAAAGCAGGCTCTGGGACAACAAACCAAGTAGTTCTTTGGGAGGTTATCCCAGAAAACATAGGTAGCGGAATGGTGAAGTGATACGGGAAAATAAAGGAAGTGAATAAAGGATGTGTTATCAGGTACCACTGTGGGTGCCTGGAGCTTAAAACTGCCAGAGAAATCATGAAGCCACTGTAGAACATATACCTCAGAGTTATTCCACTGAGTGCGAGGGAGCTGGGAGCTGGGAGCTGCGTATGTATACACCAACTTTCTTTCTTTTCCACTCAGCTTTACTGAGGTATAATAGACAGATAAAACCGTAAGATATATAAAGTTGTGTCCACCAATTTCTGTCAGCCATTGATGAGGGCTGCTTCCATGCACATGGGCAGAGCAGGCTCTACAATGAGATGCATGTGCTGGCAGCTGAAAGTCTGGTCAGCCTGCGCTAAATGGCAAGGTCCTAGGGGCTATGGGAAGGGTATCAACAGCATCTAAGATGGAGCATAATTATAGCCAAGAAGGCCATGGGATACAATGGAGGCAGCCAGAAAGGAGTAAGAAGAGTTGAAAGAGGAGGCGAGACAGAACCTGAGGAAATTTTCTGAGCTAAACAAGGTGTCTGCAGTCACTTGAGCATTCCAGCAACCTTGGGCACCAGCAAAAGGGGTTATTAAAAGTGCTCACCAGCTCTAAACATAAGGGATGCTATGTTATAGAAGTGCCATTTTAGTGGCATTTGAAGAGCAACTCCTGCTTTTACTACTAACTCTTAATTCTGAGTAAACTAAAAATGCATTTTCCCCTCTTAACAAAAAATAACCCTTGGGACTTCCCTTGGCGGTGCAGTGGTTAAGAATCCGCCTGCCAATGCAGGGGACACAGGTTCGAGCCCTGGTCCGGGGAGATCCCACATGCCGCGGAGCAACTAAGCCCATGTGCCACAACTACTGAAGCCCGTGAGCCTAGAGGCCGTGCTCCGCAACAAGAGAGGCCACTGCAATGGGAAGCCCGTGCACCACAATGAAGAGTAGCCCCCGCTCACCGCAACTAGAGAAGGCCTGCGCAGCAACGAAGACCCAAAGCAGCCAAAAATAAATAAGTTAATTTATTTATTTTAAAAGATTTATTTAAAAAAATAACCCTTGAGAGAAAATGAAACAAAACAACCAAAATACTGCCCGTTGCTAAAATATTTTGCTCCATCTGTTTCAATGGAAGGAAAAATTTTTAATAAGAATTCTCTGGAGACTTTGAAAAGTGAACAGAAGATATTCATATTTTTTGGTGATAATTTGTCAGTGGGTGACATCTTAGGTTCAATGCCAATATATTGATGATCTCGAATGTAAATGACCTTCCTAGGCCAGAAAATGCTGTGAAATCCCTGGAAGGACTAGTACGTTGTGATGTGAATTATAAGGAGCCAAAGGGGTGGCCCATCTGTAATCAGAAATGAAAATATCCTGCAGGCAGTCTTGTTTTTCACAGTGTGCTTGGAAATGTTCTTTTTAAGAACCAGAGAGTCTATACGCAGTCATATTTATTTCTCATTGTGTTGGAGCTTTCACCACGTAGGAATCCAGAAGAGGATTATGTTAAAGGTCGGCTCATGTGCCCTGAGGATTTAGAATTCATCAGGCCCAAATGACCTTGCACGTTATACAATGTGTCCAGCGTCAGGGTCAAGCTTTCCTGCTCACTTCTCAGAGGCTTTCTATGAATGAAAATGACCCTTGAATATGACAGAGAACTGAGAGAGTTGGTTGATCCAAGAATATTTTCTTCCAGAGAGACTATATTCTGTTAGGTCTGGTTATAAAACACAAAGAAATTTAATTGGCTGTTCTGGAACATTTTTCTTGTAATAGCCCATCTGGCATGGTGATGTTTGAAATGCCATTGTAGGATAACATGGTACTGGTCCTTGAAGTAGCATAAAACCTGATGTATGTGGAACATGCTGTAAACACCACAGGGAAAGACTTGTTTTTCATGGAAAAGCTCAGTTTCCTGTAGCACAATGACCTGAGTGCCGAGGACACATAACCTTTTTTTTTTTTTTTTAAGAAAGCAAATACACTACCAAACGTAAGGTAGATAGCTAGTGGGAAGCAGCCACATAGCACAGGGATATCAGCTCGGTGCTTTGTGACCGCCTGGAGGGGTGGGATAGGGAGGGTGGGAGGGAGGGAGACGCAAGAGCGAAGAGATATGGGAACATATGTATATGTATAACTGATTCACTTTGTTATAAAGCAGAAACTAACACACCATTGTAAAGCAATTATACCCCAATAAAGATGTTAAAAAAAGAAAGCAAATACAAAAACCCCTAGTTCATTCTCTCTGAATAACTTTCCCCACATGGTGATGAGAACATAGCAAAATCATGTACAAGTTAAATAACTGTGATAGCAGCTTCTAGAAGGTTGTGACTCAAGTAAAAGCATTAGAATATGCATGGTTTTCAAGCAGAAACTGTTATAATTGAAAGAATTATTGAGCCATACCTACTATAAACCTCCCAGTTTCCTGCTTAAAAAAACAAAAACACATAAAACAAACAAAACAACCACAGACACCAGACTAGCGAGACTGGCATTCAGCAGAGTCGGGAAGTGTAAGGCTAAAGCCTTGACTTCTGCTCATCCTGTTCGGGTCCCTTGAAAAATGTCCTCAAGGAATGAAGAGTTTGTTTTGAAAACATTTGCCCAATAGCCTAAAAGTTCCTCTCCTGTTCCGCTAAATGATGCTGACTCAAGCGTCCTCTAAAAAAGACTAATATCTAGATTTTTACCTACTCATCTGGTGGGACTGACAAATTTACAGTTCAGAAGGAAAAAGAAGACATTTAAGAAAGAAGAAAGGGACAAGATAAGCATTTCGGGAATTCATTTAAAACATAAATTCTGACCCAAAGTACTGTATTTGGGGAGAGGATGAGAGGAAAAAGGAGGACTCGTCACTACAGTGCTTCTGTTTTGCCTCTTCTGCCCACACACGATTTTAATCCCAGGACCTTTCCAAACTTATAGCCCACCCTCCACTTCTCATCAGAGGCCAACTCCCTCTTCAAATCTCCTCCATGTTAAGGGATTAGTCTAAGTTAAAGCATTAATATATTCATGTACCACACCTCCAGGTAATGTGTTTGCATTTTAATAGGAAACTTCTGGAAAAAATGCATTTTACCAATGGAATCATTCAAATGGTGGGAATTGTGGGTAGCATAGCAGGCCATTGAAAAAGATGTATCTGGGGTGGGGTGGTGGGCAAGTCTTTCTGCAGCCAAGGAATTCTCCTCTGAGCTTGGGGAATCTCCCTCTTCTCTAGCAAGTCTGCTCCTGTCCCAGAGGGAGACTTTACCTCCTTCCTCAAGGTTACATGCTGCAAGTTGCTCACTGCAACCCAGCCATGACAAATGGGTCAGGAAAAGAGTGATCAGGGTCTGCGTCCTGTACATATTTCACCAAGACTTGCATCAGTGTTCTTAAAATAGGGTTTCCCAAGGTATGTGTTGCAAAATTATATAGGAGAATGAATTTACATGATCAAATAAGTTTGGGAAATGATTTGTACCATGCCATCTCCTTGGAGGGTTGTGCTAAGAAATCCTATAGTAAGTGTCAGGGTCAGGGATTTTACCTCCCTTCCAACTAACAAGATAGCTTGTCCCCTTTTTATGTATGCTGGGGGAAGACATGAAACTCCTGGGTCAGAGACAAAGACCTTTATTACAGCAAGTAGCATGAGTAGCGTGTTTGCCTTTGTTCCCCTCGTCCCCCAAAGCCTGGAAGGAAATGCAGAGGGGACCCAGGGGATGCTGTGCATCAGTGGATTTGTGTTACGGCTGAGGAATTCACCTAAGAACTTGGGGAGTCTACCCCTTTTCTCAAGTCTGTTCCCAGAGGGAGACTTTACCTCCTTCCTTGAGGCTGCGTGCTGCAAAGCCTCTCACTGCAGTACAACCATGACAAATGGCCCAGGAAAGGAATGATCAGGGTCTTGCAATGTTGGCACAGCCAGCAAGAATGTACAGGGATGCCCAAGGACTAGAGCAGGTTGCTTCTCCTAATAGTAACTAAACTTGCTTAATTCTGTTAAACCCAGAAATTCCTAATGTGTATGACCAGACAACAGCATTCAGTGGATCATATTTTGAGAAAGTTGATTTCTATTTGTTCACACTTTTGGACTCCACATGGTGGAACTGGGTCAGAGTGTTTCATTTTACGTTCCTCCATGGGTTTAAAAAAATTTTTTTAATAGTATCAATATAAGGGAGAGGTTTTCCAATATGGGACCAGGCAGGTATTTTATTTTCAGAATTTACCATTTCCTTCCAATCAGTTTTCCTTTGAACCAAGTCTGGGACTCACATACACTATTTTTTTCTGATCAAAGTAATCACTTCCAAGACCAAATAGGAATGGCTGTAGATTTCTCTATTATTAATCATAGTCCTAGTTTTATCATTTAGGCTTCTATTGAGCAGGATCTCCTCTGGAATTTTAAGGAGCACTTCTTTTCCAGAAGGTCTATTCCATTATGTTTGGTTTTAATCTTTCTGTTAATTTGAAGAATCTTTGAAAATATAATCCCTTTAACAAATTTTGATGATCAGTCTTTTGGAAAGGAAGATAGCTTAGTTTTTGTATCTTTATTCATTCCTTGGCCACTTTTTTTCATTCTTATGTGTGAACGCTGACCATGCCTCTGCTCTTTCACCCTTATCTCTCCCAATTACGGGGAATTCTTCTGGAAGTTATCTTTTCTCGTTCCACATCTCTCTCTCATTCTCCTCCATTTCTGCTGGTCTGGATGCCTGTTTTAATTAAATTACCATGTAGACTTTTTCTTTTCTGCTGAACTTCACTCCAGGGACATGCAATTGATGACTGCTATTCTCTAGCTTCTTTCCTCAAACTTTATCTTGACCATTTACAGGCTAAGTGTCACCCAAATCCTCACAAAGGTGACAAAATAGCAGCCTCTTCAGCCCCCTTTACTCATTGTACCCACATGATTTCCTTTTTGTTGGCAAGTCTTTTGCTATTTTGTAATGGGGAAAAAACATGAGCTGCTTTTTCAAATCTTGTGTTTATATTCTCAACCAAACATAGCACTAGACTTTCTCTTTCCTTTGGCTCTAATTAACTGGAATCTGTGTCTTCTGTCAAAAATTCAAATTTTGGTATAAGAGACTTTCTTTCACTCCTATTTTGTATTATAAATGATCATTCTCAGTTTTCTCTGTAACAATATTTCACACGTTCATATAGAAACTGGGCTTAATTGCAGTTGCAATATGATATTCCCTTGAAATCAGAGGGTGGTAAGCATCTGTTTACTCATAACTCTGAAAATGGAAGTCGAATCAAACATCTGTGATAAATCATTAGCCATGAATCAGCCTTACATATTGTGAGAATGAATGCCATTTTCTCCTGGAGTTGCTGATCATTGCAAGGTGTTAAAATATTACAAAATGACTGTGTACCCATATTGCAGTCATTTAACCTGATTCTTCTTTGCCATTTCCTGCTCAGGAAATTGGGCTCCATCTAACTGCACAGCTGGTTTGGCTTTAGAAACCTCACATTTCGACCCAAACGATCAGGCTGGTTGTACAGCTAGGCAAATCCATGGGTTTCAACATAAAAATCTTTAGCATGTGCCCCAGTGATGTGAGGGAATCAGACTTTTTCTGAGTGTCTCGTCAATTAACGAAAGATAAGGAACCACCACCCTAGGAGCTGTTCAGGAGGAGACGTTTTTAACAAGACTGGTAGATCTGGCCTCACACTGAATGTTCTCCTAGTTTTCAGGAAACTATTATTCGGAAACAACTGAAACTTAAAGGACATCAGTACATTTCTTTTATATTTTCATGGGAAGACATTTTTAGTTCTGATTTCTCTGATCCCTCACCAAAAAGACATACTACTTCTGAAAGTAGGAAGCTAAAGTAATCAGGAAGAGGGAAGACTTTCGGGGTGAAGATAAAATTCCTCCCACCCATAAATTAGAATTACTTAGTACCAAAAAAGATGAAAAAACTTAGTTTATGAAATCACAAGGGCAGGACTAGGATGAAGAGTTCCACTGACTACTTTGTGCTAGGCACAAGTCTAGGTGCTGGAGATTCAGTAAGGAAGCAGACAGACAAAAGTCCCTGCCCTCACAGAGTTTACATCCTAGTGGAGGGAGGTGGATAATAAACCATGAAATTATATTAGACAGTGACAGAGCTAAGGCGAACAATAAAGGCAGCAGAGGGACTGGAATGTTGGGGGGGGGCGGGGTGTGATACACTGGGTGGTCGGAGAAGACTCCACTGAGAATGTGGCCTCTGAATAAAAGTCTGAAGCAGGTTCGGGAGAGAGCCACACACAGAACTGGAGCGATGCATTCTAGGTGGAGGGGGAGCAAGGCCTTGAGGCAGGATCGTGCGTCTAAAAAGTTAGAGGAGCAGAAGAGAGGCCAACTAGGTGAAGCGGCAGAGAGGAACAGGCAAGGAGGTTGAAGCAAAGAAATGAGGGAGAACTGCAGGCAACCAGGGCAGGAGGTAAGTTGACAGAGGTGGATGATGAAAGGCCTCAGAGGTCATTGTAAGAATGTTGCTTAGGGACAGACACTGTTCCTGCTTTCTCAGAATTTATCATCTGGCAGGGGAAAAATACATGGATGATTGATGATCAAATGAGATGACTATTAAAGGTAGGAAAGAACAGGGTGTTATGGAATCATAGCATGCTTGGTCCTAAAGTACTGGATGGGTCTCTTCCATGAGGAAAGTGTGTTTATGCTGAGACCAACAGGATGAGCATGAGTCAGATGCCTGGAGGTGGTGATGGCTCTGGGTGTGAGCTGCAGCTGTTTCTGGGGGCACGAGCAGCAGCAGTGGGAATGAAGAGCCCTGAAGCAAACATATCAGGAAGCGAGAAGAAATCTGTTATGACTAAGGCCGAAGAACAAGCGGGACAGTGCTGCAAGATGAAGCTGGGGAAGGGGGGCCATGGCAGGAGGCAACTAGATTATAAAAAGAGTTTGGATTTTACCTGAGAGCACTAGGGAGCTGTGGAATATTGTAAACAGGGAGATTACGTGATTGGGTCTGTCTTCTGAAAGATCACTCTAGGTGGAGGGTGGAGAGCAGATTGAGAAGAGCAAGCTGTGAGAAAGGGGAACCAGCCAATATTCTCCTGCAGTGGTACAGGGAGGATGGGACTTGGGACTTTTGGACTTTGCTGGTGGTAGAAGGAATGGAGAGACGGGAAACACTTGAGAGACATTTATGGATGAGAATAGATAGGACTGGGTGATTGACTAGATGCGGCGTTGCTGATGGGCAAGTTTAAAGTGGAGAGAAGGATCAAAGATGTCATTCAAGTTTCTGGCTCTGGCAGCTTGATAGATCGTGGTGCCATTGACTGCAAAGAGGGGACAAAAGAGAAGGAACAAGGTCAGAGGTGGATTTTGGCTTTTGGAACGTGCCATTCGTGTAACCCAAATAGCGTTTGCTGTATTTTTTCCTGTAACTCCTTTCCCTAACTGAAAATTTTAAAAAGATCTAATTGGATTATTCCTTGACTGACTTAGATTAATCTTTATGCTTTACTATAGGAATGTCATTTCAAGGTAGCATTTCCTACAGATCTTTCTGTAAATCTGTTTAGTTATTAGGGACTTGGTTTCAGACGGAATCACACAATGATGCAGGTTGTAACATAGCTAAGCATGTGGCGCCATCTTCAGGACAGTTTATTAAAAAGTTATAAAACCAAACAGATTGAAAGGCAAGCTTCTGCCCCAGAATTCTTTTCTAGGGAGCGAGTATGACTCCATCTTGTTTGGTAATAAGAACCTAAAAAAACGTTTCTTCCAAATTCAATTGTATGCCTAAATTCTTGTCTTCCTGAGAATTATAGTTCATCACAGGATATAGGAAAGACAGTGACCATTTTTCCTTTGAGATCATTCCAGTTTGAAAGTGCCTGTGAGCTGGACAACTGAGCTTTGCTGTGGAAAAGTCTGGAGAGGGAAATTAAGGCAGCATCCCTTCAGGTTTCCTACCTTGGTGCCCAGATTCTCTGGAGCTTTTCCAATTTCATGTCATATATTTATGTTCTCCACTAGGTGCCTCATTAAATGTATAGCCAAGTGGAATTTAATTCTTATGCATTTGTAACAGTGACAGTTTGCATGAATATAAAAATTAGAAAAAAATTGTTAGTCTTTGCACCCCAATTTTTTGGATAGGAAATGTAGTATCATAGAGTAATATAATCTACACTTTAAAAATAAAAGGTTGTAAATAAAAATCAATATTGTACCATAGCTAAGCACAGTGAGGAGGAATAATATAGCTCACGAGATGACTTTTATTTTTAAAATCCTCTCAGCCTTTAATTATTCTATTTGAAGAGGTTCCGCCCTTTCTTTTTGTGGGGTTTGGTTATGAAAACATGCATATATGTGTTTATCAGAAGGTATCTGCCACCTTCGTGTACAGGATATACTGTTTAACCTACACCGAGCATTTAGCACAGTCTCATGAATAACTGGGAGATAAACAGCTTGGCTTTATATGTGGAGGCAAGTGGTTTCTATCATCTTGTGGCACCCTGCTTGCAAATGGGCTTTCTTCCTAGACTGCTCTCATTAAAAATGCATATCAATTTACATTCCCACCAACAGTGTAGGAGGGTTCCCTTTTCACCACACCCTTTCCAGCATTTATTGTTTCTAGCTTTTTTGATAATGGCCATTCTGACCAGCGTGAGGTGATACCTCATTGTAGTTTTGATTTGCATTTCTCTAATAATTAGTGATGTTGAGCATCTTTTCATGTGCCTCTTGGCCATCTGTATGTCTTCCTTGGTGAAATGTCTATGTAGGTCTTCCACCCATTTGTTAACTGGATTGTTTGGGTTTTTTTGATACTGAGCTCCATGAGCTGTTTGTATATTTTGGAGATTAATCCTTTGTCTGTTGTTTCATTTGCAAATATTTTACAACCACTATGGAAAACAGTATGGAGGTTCCTTAAAACTAAAAATGGAACTACCATATGACCCCGCAATCCCACTACTGGGCATATACCCTGAGAAAGCCATAATTCAAAAAGAGTCATGTACCACAATGTTAATTGCAGCTCTATTTAGCCAGGACATGGAAGCAATCTAAGTGTCCATCGACAGATGAATGGATAAAGAAGATGTGGCACATACATACAATGGAATATTACTCAGCCATAAAAAGAAACGAAATTGAGTTATTTGTAGTGAGGTGGATGGACCTAGAATCTGTCATACAGAGTGAAGTAAGTCAGAAAAACAAATACCGTATGCTAACACATATATATGGAATCTAAAAAAAAAATGGTACTGATGAACCTAGTTGCAGGGCAGGAATAAAGAGGTAGACATAGAGAATGGACTTGATGACATGGGGTGGGAGGGTGAAGCTGGGCGAAGTGAGAGTAGCATCGACATATATACACTACCGAATGTAAAATAGTTGGCTGGTGGGAAGCAACAGCATAGCACAGGGAGATCGGCTCAGTGCTTTGCAATGACCTAGGGGGATGGGATAGGGAGGATGGGAGGGAGGCTCAAGAGGGAGGGGATGTGGGGACATATGTATGCATATGGCTGGTTCACTTTGTTGTACAACAGAAACTAACACAGTATTGTGAAGCAATTATACTCCAATAAAGATCTATTTAAAAAAATGCATGTCTTTCCATTAAGGAATTGTGAGTCCCAGAGTTCCTGTTAATCTTGAAAAAGAACACATTAATCTAAATTCAATTTCTCGATAAATGGGGGCCCAGGCCACCCCATCAGTGACAGGTTTGGGTTTCTTGGGGTTCAAACTAGGCTTATAGCGGGGGGGGGAGGGGAAGGGTGGGACATACAAAACATGTGTCCAATAATAGTATCTAATAGTATTTATGTGTTTACAATGTGCCGAGTGCTTTTATGTGGACTATCTCACTTAATCCTCATAACCTATGGATACTTTTTTTTATGAGTGGGTAATTTCATAATCACTTGTGTTCTACAGATCAGGATACTGAAACTTAGAGAGAATTTAAAATAATTTGCTCAAGGCTCACACTCAGTGTTTAGTAAAGCTAAGGAAATAAATTCTAATCCAGGCGTTCTTTCTCCAGAGCCAACAAGCTTGACCAAAACCTCATACTACCCCCTAAAGGGAAAATATTTCACCAAAAGGAAAACAGCCCTAATCAAGAGCCATACTAATAGTCTGAGCAAAAAATTCAGAGAGCAGAGGCAAGGGCAGAATCTGGAGTGATGCTCTGAGGTACAGAAGTTCCTCTTCCCTTCTGGATTGCTCCAGAATCTTGGCACTGCCTGGGTAGGGGAGCCCTGGGCAGGATACAATAACATAGGGCCTTGAGACTTCTGAGGGTGAGTCTGGGAGACACTGGGACTTGCAGAGATGAGAGGGTGCGGAGCCAAGGAACCCACTGTTGTCTTCTTTCCATTTTGTTTTAGGATCAAGGCTTGAGACAGAGGGCCACAGTCCCTGATAACAGAAGCTACTGCGTGAGGTTAGTAACACACACTTAGTCCACTGAAAAGGAGCAGAAATAAATAACATCTTCACCCTCTTCAGTCAGGCAGAGGTTGGTGCGCAGAGCACGGCGTGGGCATAGCTGAGGTCTGCTGAGAGGCCAGCAGGCAAGTCAATGGGACGATGATGACCCGCACAGCAGCGCCAGCTACAGGGATGAGAGCATAGGGCTTGGAGTCTAAAGCCCTGGTTCCAGGCTGAACACGGGAACTAACTGTGTGACTTTGGGCAATTCATTAAAATTACTTGATCTTTAATTTGCTCAGCTGAAAAACAGCAGCAAGAGCTACTGAATAGGATTGTTGGGATATCAAAGAAACAATGTATGAAACACTGTACGCTATGATACTACTGAGTGCCTTGTGTGTGCTAGACACTGGGGATAGAAAATTAAGCTACAATCTTTGCTCTCAAGGAGTTCACTATCTAATGACATAAATATTGGTTATCTTTAGTATCTTGAACCCCTCCCTTCTTTCTAATTATCCCTTTTATCCCACCATTTGGATATTGTCTTAGTTGGGACAACGATTTGAGTGCAGAAGGTTTATTTGGAGGTGCAAGGAAACAGAGGAGAGGTGTGGAAAGTGATACAGGAGAGGAAAGATCCTCAGCACAGGGGGCCAGCTACCACCTTAGGCCACTCTGGAAAATGCGGCAAAACACACAGCTCAGAGGTTTCCCACCTAAGGAATGGGGGAGCCAGAGTAATTTAACACCAACTTTTAACAATTATTGGTTGAAGATTTCTTTTAGTGGGTGTTAATTTCTTGGCACCTGCCAGGGGTCCAGGCAGAGTGTCTCACAGCAGCTTCAGAAAAAGGCCTGGGGCAGAGAAATGGAGACACAGGCCGTTGGAAGATGGCTGGCGCACATTGAAGTCATGGAGCCAAAGATGTGGCAGGGCACTGACAGCATCTGCAAAAGGTGGTCCATGTCTGAGGGTGTCTGGGTGGGCTCCCTCTCCCCCAGGACCCAAGGCAAACCCAGGGGAGAGGACTCTTCCCAACACTTAGTACTACAGATGAAGGGCAGAAGGAGGCTAAATGTATGCTAACACTTTCTAAAGGCAGAATTTACCCTTTAACTATTGTACATTTGCAGAAATTTGGCACAGGTGTGTAGCTCAATAGAATAATTGCTCTGCTGTTGAACTTTCTGTGATGGTGGGAATATTCTATAGCTTCACTGTCCAGTGCAGTAGCCAACAGTCCCATGTAAGTTGCTGGGCACCTGAAATGTGGTGGGTATGACTGAGGAACTACATTTTTACTTTTATTTAATTTTAATTAATTTGAATAATCACACGTGGCTAATGGTTACCATGTTAGACAACATAACTTTAGAGCAGTTTAATTATATTTTATTATTCATAAGAAATTTTTAAAAAATCATCCTAATCATTTCCTTCATTAAGGATATAGAGATAAATCAAAGATGTCATATGGCTGAGTGTTAAAATCAATATTAATTTTGAATTGAGCACAACTGAATATCACCACCAACTTAATAGAAACTTCTGGGAAATGGGAATAAACGTGAAGTCTTACCAACATTTGTTAGAAAAATGTATTATAAAAAGTTTAGTTGGTCAAATTTCTAAAGTTTGACACAACAGTCCAGAAACAACAGTATCTCAGCAGCTCTAGTGTATATGATGATTTTAAATGATGACTGGACTGAAGTTGGTGGAGAAACAAGATATTTTGGGATACATGATTTTTCTTTACATTTATTTCTTCATATATATATAATTTTCATTAATTATCCTTCATATTATTGTTTATATTTCTATAAGTATTTATGGACTCAAATTCCATATAATGTGCTTTACAAAATTAATTAGTTAATACATCCTCTAAGTCAGATTAATTACTATCTCTTTTTCCCCCTTTTTTTTAAAAACTGTTTAAAAGTTTTTCCATCAACAGAGGAATGGATAAGGAAGATGTGGTACATATATACAGTGGAATATTACTCAGCCATAAAAAAAGAATGAAATAATGCCATTTGCAACAACATGGATGGACCTAGAGATTATCACACTAAGTGAACTAAGTCAGACAGAGAAAGACAAATATCATATGATATAAATTATATGTGGAATCTTTAAAAAGGGTACAAATGAACTTTTCTACAAAACAGAAATATAGTTACAGATGTAGAAAACAAACTTATGGTTACCAGGGCTAAGCAGGGGAGGGATAAATTGGGAGATTGGGATTGACATATACACACTACCATATATAAAATAGATAACTAATAAGAACCTACTGTATAGCACAGGGAACTCTACTCAATACTCTGTAATGGCCTACATGGGAAAAGAATCTAAGAAAGAGTGAATATATGTATATGTATAACTGATTTACTTTGCTGTACACTTGAAACTAACACGACACCGTAAATTAACTATACTCCAATAAAAATGTTTTACAAAGTTTTTAATAATTGTTTTTGTACATAACCAAGAGCTTCCAGAATCATCATTTTCATTGTTCTTGACAGATTTTGTGCTTTACTGTATGTTCTGCAGTGTGACTCAGCTCCTGTGTAACTGGGATCGGGGATTGACGTTAGCTTGCAGGTTGTGTTGGTTCACGTGTGATTTTTCCCCAGCACGTTAGTGCTTTGTACCACTGTGTAACAGCAGCTGAATGCAAAGTGCACTAGGACAGCTGAACATCTTGGGCTGGGCTGGGCTGTGCTGTGCCAGCTCATCCACTGTCCTCTTGGTGCCGTCTGGCCTCCTGCTCTCCTGGAGGCGCTCATGGCATGGTTCTCCCTGACCTTTGTGCTCTTGGTCCTCATCTCCATCACTCAGCAGCCCCAGCTCTTCTAAAAGCTACGTTTAGTTTTTTGTTTTTTGTTTTTTTTATGTAAGTGTTTTTCTAACTTTTATGCAAGGACCTATTTATACAGTAGTATTTTAAAATTTATTAACTATGTAATAGTTTTTTTAAACTGTGCTGTATTTTTATTAGAAATACCATTCTTTTTGTTAACTCATATTGTAAAGTTTTGTATGTTTTGAGTGGAAATTGTATATGTTTTGAGTGGCTTGATGCTGATACTAATTTGCCAATAAACCCTATTATGTTTAGTGTGTGATTTTGCAGATTTGAGTAGGGTTTTCTTTTTTCAGGAATATACATGTTGTATTAAGGCAAAACCACCTGTACATTGATTTTGGAATTGAATGAGAGAATAGCCACAACAAAACAAACCCACAAAGAGATCCTGACTCCAAATTGCTTCTAGAATGATTAGCTATGTTTGGAAGTGAATATTCTCATATGAACAGTATTCCAAGCAATATGCATTGTTGCTTTGTTTATATTATGGATTTTGCTAAACCAATGATATATGATGGTAATGTTGTGACAATCACTGGTCACACACAAGTCCTGGGATGTCAGAAATGACAGTAAAGGTGGTTATTTGATCTTCCAAAGACCTAGGCCAAAGACAAAGGAAAGCATAGATTTTGGCTGAATAGCCACACCAAAGATGAAGTTCCATGTCTATATTAGAAAGAAGACATGTATATTGACCTATATAAATCATATAATTAATTTCTTTGAGATTTTGGTGTGCATGTTCTTCAGGTCCTAAAAAGCCTGAAGAACACGGAACACTGCTTTCTACCCTCATCTCTTCTTTGACCCAATATAATACTCCTTCTTAGAATATACATAGGAAAAGGGTTCATGAATATCATGTCTGTATTCTGGAGCTAGGCAACTTCTCTCTCATGTAAAAGAAGTCAGCTCCCAAGTGGTACTTATGGAGAAGTTGTTCCTGATTGTGTGTTTGTAGAAAGGGAGTATAAAGATCAATTCATATATACCCAGCCCAGCTTAGTGCACTTAAAGTATCTGTTTCTTAAAGAAAGTTATAATAAATTACATCTCTTAAAATATATGTGCATTCTATTTACAATAGCCACAATATGGAAGCAACCTAAATGTCCATCAACAGATGAATGGATAAAGAAGATGTGGTATATATATACACACACACACAATGGAGTATTAGCCATAAAAAAGAATGAAATAATGCCACTTGCAGCAACATGGATGGATCTAGAGATTATCATACTAAGTGAAGTATGTCACACAGAGAAAGACAAATATCATATGATATCACTTACATATGGAATCTAAAAAATGATACAAATGAACTTTTTTGCAAAACTGAAACAGAGTCACAGACACAGAAAACAAAGTCATGGTTACCAAAGGGGAAAGCAGGGGGAGTGATAAATTAGGAATTTGGGATTGACAGATACACACACTACTGTATATAAAATAGGCAAACAACAAGGTTCTACTATATAGCACAGGGAACTATATTCAATATCTTGTAATAACCTAAAATGGAAAAGAACCTGAAAAAGAATAGATATATGGATTTGTATAACTGAATCACTGCTGTACACCTGAAACATTATAAATCAACTATACTTTAAGTAAAAAAACCACTCTGGCTCTTAGATAGCTTCATCCACCAGAGGGCAGACAGCAGAAGCAAGAAGAACCACAATCTTGCAGCCAGTGGAACGAAAACCACATTCACAGAAAGACAGACAAAATGAAAAGGCAGAGGATTAACTACCAGATGAAGGAACAAGATAAAACCCCAGAAAAACAACTAAATGAAGTGGAGATAGGCAACCTTACAAAAAAAGAACTCAGAATAACGATAGTGAAGTTGATCCGAGACCTCGAAAAAAGAATGGAGGCAAAGATTGAGAAGATGCAAGAAATGGTTAACAAAGACCTAGAAGAACTAAAGAAAAAACATCTAGAAGAATTAAAGAACAAACAAACAGAGATGAACAATACAATAACTGAAATGAAAAATACACCAGAAGTAATCAATAGAATAACTGAGGCAGGAGAATGGATAAGTGACCTGGAAGACAGAATGGTGGAATTCACTGCCATGGAACAGAATAAAGAAAAAAGAATGAAAATAAATGAAGACAGCCTAAGAGACCTCTGGAACAACATTAAATGAAACAACATTCTAATTACAGGGGTCCCAGAAGGAGAAGAGAGAGAGAAAGGACCCGAGAAAATATTTGAAAAGATTATATTCAAAAACATCCCTAACATGGGAAAGGAAATAGCCACCCAGGTCCAGGAAGGGCAGAGAGTCCCAGGCAGGATAAACCCAAGGAGAAAAATGCTGAGACACATAGTAATCAAATTGACAAAAATTAAAGAAAAAGAAAAATTATTAAAAGCAACAAGGGAAAAATGACAAATAATATACAAGGGAACTCCCATAAGGTTAACGGCTGATTTCTCAGCAAAAACTCCACAAGCCAGAAGGGAGTGGCACGATATATATAAAGTGATGAAAGGGAAGAACCTACAACCAAGATTACTCTACCTGGCAAGGATCTTGTTCAGATTTGAGGAAGAAATCAAAAGCTTTTCAGATAAGCAAAAGCTAAGAGAATTCAGGACCACCAAGCCAGCTCTACAACAAATGCTAAAGGAACTTCCTTAACTGGGAAACACAGAGAAGTAAAGGACCTACAAAAACAAACTCAAAACATCTAAGAAAATGGTAATAGGAACATACATATCGATAGTTAGGCTAAATGTGAATGGATTAAATGCTCCAAACAAAAGACACAGGCTTGCTGAATGGATACAAAAACAAGGCCCATATATATGCTATCTACAAGAGACCCACTTCAGACCTAGGGACACATACAGACTGAAAGTGAGGGGATGGAAAAAGATATTCCATGCAAATGGAAATCAAAAGAAAGCTGGAGGAGCAATACTCATATCAGATAAAAGAGACTTTAAAATAAAGAATGTTACAAGAGACAAGGAAGGACACTACATAATGATCAAGGGATCAATCCAAGAATAGGTTTATAACAATTATAAATATATATGCACCCAACATAGCACCTTAATACATAAGGCAACTGCTAACAGCTATAAAAGAGGAAATGGACAGTAGCACAATAATAGTGGGGGACTTTAACATCTCACTTACACCAATGGATGGATAATCCAAAATGAAAATTAACAAGGAAACACAAGCTTTAAATGACACAATAGACCAGTTAGATTTAATTGATATTTATAGGACATTCCATCCAAAAACAGCAGATTACACTTTCTTCTCAAGTGTGCATGGAATATTCTCCAAGATAGATTACATCTTGGGTCACAAATCAAGCCTCAGTAAATTTAAGAAAATTGAAATCATATCAAGCACCTTTTCTGACCACAACGCTATGAGATTAGAAATGAATTACAGGAGGAAAAACGTAAAAAACACAAACATATGGAGGCTAAACAATACGTTACTAAATAATCAAGAGATCACTGAAGAAATCAAAGATGGTACCAAAAAATACCTAGAGACAAATGACAATGAAAACACAATGATCCAAAACCTATAGGATGCAGCAAAAGCAGTTCTAAGAGGGAAGTTTATAGCAATACAATCCTACCTCAAGAAACAAGAAAAACCTCAAATAAATAATCTAACCTTACACATAAAGGAACTAGTGAAAGGAGAGCAAAGAAAACCCAAAGTTAGTAGAAGGAAAGAAATCATAGAGATCTGAGCAGAAGTAAATGAAATAGAAACAAAGAAAACAATAGCAAAGATCAATAAAACTAAAAGCTGGTTCTTTGAGAAGATAAACAAAATTGATAAACCATTAGCCAGACTCATCAAGAAAAAGAGGGAGAGGACTCAAATCAACAAAATTAGAAATGAAAAAGGAGAAGTTACAGCAGACACCGCAGAAATACAAAGCATCCTAAGAGACTACTACAAGCAACACTATGCCAATAAAATGGACAACCTGGAAGAAGTGGACAAATTCTTAGAAAGGTATAACCTTCCAAGAATGAACCAGGAATAAACAGAAAATATAAACAGACCAATCAAAAGTAATGAAATTGAAACTGTGAGGAAAAATCTTCCAACAAACAAAAGTGCAGGACCAGATGGCTTCACAGGTGAATTCTATCAAACATTTAGAGAAGAGCTAACACCCATCCTTCTCAAACTCTTCCAAAAAATTTCAGAGGAAGGAACACTCCTAAACTCATTCTGTGATGCCACCATCACCCTGGTACCAAAACCAGATAAAGGTACTACAAAAAAAAGAAAATTACAGACCAATATCACTGATGAATATAGATGCAAAAATCCTCAACAAAATACTAGCAAACAGAATCCAGCAATACATTTAAAGGGTCATACAACATGATCAAGTGGGATTTATTCCAGGGATGCAAGGATTCTTCAATATACTCAAATCAGTCAATGTGATACACCATATTAACATACTGAAGAATAAAAACCATATGATCATCTCAATAGATGCAGAAAAAGCTTCTGGCAAAATTCAACACGCATTTATGATAAAAACTCTCCAGAAAGTGGGCATAGAGGGAACCTACCTCAACATAATAAAGGCCATATATGACAAACCCACAGCAAACATCATTCTCAATGGTGAAAAACTGAAAGCATTTTCTCTACGATCAGGAACAAGACAAGGATGTCCACCCTTGCCACTTTTATTCAACACAGTTTTGGAAGTCCTATCCACAGCAATCAGAGAAGAAAAAGAAATAAAAGGAATACAAATTGGAAAAGAAGAAGTAACACTGTCACTGTTTGCAGATGAAATGATACTATACATAGAGAATCCTAAAGATGTCACCAGAAAACTACTAGAGCAAATCAATGAATCGGGTAAAGTTGTAGGATACTAAATTAATGCACAGAAATCTCCTGCATTCCTATACACTAACAACAAAAGATCAGAAAGATAAATTAAGGAAAGAATCCCATTCACCACTGCAACAAAAAGAATAAAATACCAAGGAATAAACCTACTAAGGAGGTAAAAGACCTGTACTCAGAAAACTATAAGACACTGATGAAAGAAATCAAAGATGACACAGACAGATGGAGAGATATACCATGTTCTTGGATTGGAAGAATCAATATTGTGAAAATGACTATGCTACCCAAAGCAATCTACAGATTCAATGCAATTCCTATCAAGTTACCAATGGCATTTTTTACAGAACTAGAACAAAAAAGCTTAAAATTTGTATGGAGACACAAAAGACCCTGAATAGCCAAAGCAATCTTGAGGAGAAAAAAATGGAGCTGGAGGAATCAGACTCCCTGACTTCAGACTATACTACAAAGCTACAGTAATCAAGACAATATGGTACTGGCACAAAAACAGAAACATAGATCAATGGAACAGGATAGAAAGCCCAGAGATAAACCCACACACCTATGGTCAACTAATCTATAACAAAGGAGGCAAGGATAAACAATGGAGAAAAGATGGCCTCTTCAATAAGCTGTGCTGGGAAAACTGGACAGCTACATGTAAAAGAATGAAATTAGAACACTCCCTGACACCATACACAAAAATAAACTCAAAATGGATTAAAAACCTAAAACTAAGACTGGACACTATAAAACTCTTAGAGGAAAACACAGGAAGAACACTCTTTGACATAAATCACAGCAAGATCTTTTTTGATCCACCTCTTAGAGTAATGGAAATAAAAACCAAAATTAACAAATGGGATCTAATGAAACTTAAATGCTTTTGCACAGCAAAGGAAGCTATAAACAAGACGGAAGGACAACCCTCAGAATGGGAGAAAATATTTGCAAACAAGTCAACGGAGAAAAGATTAATCTCCAAAATATATAAACAGCTCATGCACCTCAATATTAAAAAAACAAATAACCCAATCCAAAAAGGGGCAGAAGACCAAAATAGACATCTCTCCAAAGAAGACATACAGATGGCCAAGAGGCACATGAAAAGCTGCTAAACATCACTAATAATTAGAGAACTGCAAATCAAAACATTGAGGTATCACCTCACACTGTTCAGAATGGGCATCATCAGAAAATCTACAAACAACAAATGCTGGAGAGGGTGTGGAGAAAGGGGAACCCTCCTGCACTGTTTGTGGGAATGTCAACTGATACAGCCACTATGGAGAACAGTATGGAGGTTCCTTACAAAATGAAACATAGAATTACCATATGGCCCAGCAATCCCACTACTGGGCATATACCCAGGGAAAACCATAATTCAAAGAGACACATGCACCCCAATGTTCACTGCAGCACTATTTACAATAGCCAGGTCATGGAAGCAACCTAAATGCCCAATGACAGATGAATGGATAAAGAAGATGTGGTACATTTATACAATGGAATATTACTCAGCCATAAAAAGGAACGAAATTGGGTCGTTTGTAGAGATGTGGGTGGACCTAGAGACTGTCACACAGAGTGAAGTAAGTCAGAAAGAGAAGAATATTGTATATTAACGCATATATGTGGAATCTAGAAAAATGGTACAAATGAATTGGTTTTCAAGGCAGAAATAGAGATGCAGATGTAGGGGGAAACTGGGGGTAGGGGGTGGTGGTGGTGGGATGAATTGGGAGATTGGGATTGACATGTCTACAGTAATATGTATAAAATAGATAACTGATAAGAAACTGCAGTATAAAAAAATTAAATTAAATTAAAAAAATAAGAAACATTCAGATTCAATTACTTTCAGGAGTTAGCTAAAAATGAAATATGCAATGAAAACAATAAATTCTCCCTCAGAAATATATGTGCATTAATTTGAGTTATATGCTTTTCAATGTTTCCATCAAATTTGTGCTTTCTCACTGCCATTATAACCTAGGAGTGCTGGCCAGTGACAAACAAAGAGTCCAAGACACCCTCACAGCTTAATACAAAATGTTTTCCAGGTTGGCATCCACTGCCCCAGGTGCCAGCCACTCCAGGAGCCTCCTGCAGATCAGGTGTTTGGAGATTGCACTCAGTGTTTTTGCATTGTTGGGAAGGCAGGCTCTGGTGCCAGACTCTAAGTTCAAAGCTGGGTTATATTACTTCCTTACTGTGTGAACTTGGTAAATTACCTAGTGTCTTTGCTTCAATTTTCTCATCTTTAAAAGTAGGGATAAAATAATTCCAAACATAGGGGATTACTGGAAGAATTAAATGTAATATATGTAATCAGTATAGTGCCTGGCACATCATAAGTGCTTGATGCAAGTTAGCCTTCATGATGATGTTTTCTCAGTGGCTTTTGTTTCTAAATTATAAGTAAAATTATCACTGTAAAATTATCACTGTAAAATAGCTAACATTGCAAGGAGGCTTCCAGCTGAAAAAGCAGAGACTGCTTTCGGCATTGGAGAATTGAGGTAATCAGTCACGCTGAAAAGGGCTAACTGAGGACCAGAATGGGTTGGCTGCTTCTCCTTCTCTGAAGCAGAGTGTCTGTCTCTACAGACAAGAGGACATTACACATTACGGAGTGAGAATCCTCATCAAAGAGAACATGGGAAATAATGTAACTAATGGCTGTAGGTTAATGTCTAATATGCAATTGGATATTGCCAGGGACTTTTGGTCTATCTCATGAACAAGCACTTTTATATTCTTTTTTCCATAACCTATTTTCCATACACATCCATGCAGTACACCGTAAAAGAACATGGTGCCTATGACCAAATGCTGAGAAGCCATGGAGGTTATAATCAAGAGTACAGGCTCTAGCTTCATGTTTTCTGTCTCTTCCACAAACCAGCTCTGTGACTTTGGCAAGTTGCCAAGTGCCCTGCGTGTTGGTTTTCTCATCTGTACGATGGAGATCATAACCATACCTACCAGACAGGTTTGTTATGAGGACAATACAATTTAATTGACATAAAATACTTACCTAGTGTCTTGTGTGTAAAATAAGTATTCACTAAATGATAGCTATTACTCAAATTTTTTATTTATGTTTAACCATTTAAGAATAATCCACCATTTTACAGAAAAGTAAGCATCACCTATATCCAGAGACCCTGCTATGAGTAAAAAAGAATGGAAATGGCAATAAAGAAGGAGAGGAAAGGCAAGTTTCTATTTCCATTTAGTTGGAGGAAGCTCACCAGGGAAGCATCTCTGTAGCTCTTAAGGGGGGAAGGTATATATAACTTGGTGGGTTTGGGGGAAACAAAGTAGAGAGAGAGAGAAGAATGCACAATTGAGAAGGGAAATAATGAATGAAATAAAAGGTGATTAGGTTTACTTTTGTGGAAAAGAAGGCTGGATAGTGGGGGGGAGTGAAATAATAAGATAAATGATGCTGGGCTATCACAAGAATACCATGAAAGCTATTAGTTATGATAATAGTAGCTGCTATAATACAAAAATGCTGAACTACCAACGGTTTAACACAAAAGAAGTATTTCTAGCTCATGTCACAGCCCAGTAAAGTAGTTTCTGGTTGGGCAGCCCTCCTCTAGTGCTGTTTTGGGATCCAATCCCCTCCCATCTGCGGATGCACTATCTTTAACACATGGATACCAAGGGTTACCCTGCGGGGACCTCTGTTCCAACCAACTGGAAGGTGAAATCATGTGGAATATTAGAGGTGGGAGGTTTTTATGGGCCAGGCCTAGAAGTGGTGCTTATTTTGGTCAACATCCCACTAGCCAGAATTAAGTCTCAGGCCCAAACCTACATCTAACTGTATGCTCAAGAGGAAAGGACATACATGGGGTTTGAAACTCATCACAGCCTCTGCCCCAGACACTTTCATGCAAAATGACCATGACACCTTTCTTAATACAAACCAATACAAGTTCATAACCTAACTGGGAACAAGAAAAAACTGAACTGTACCTGGAGATTCAGGGACAAATGAAATGAACCTATCTCATGGCTACAAAATAAAAATCTATGAATTAATTTTTATGCAAGTCAAAATCATCTTCTTCAGAAATCCCTTCCATGATTACTTTATAAGAACAATAGCCAGTACTGAGTCCTTAATTTGTATGAGGCACTGAGCTGCATTGTATTTACCTTTACCATACTACTGTGAAGTAGGAATGATCATTTCTATATTATAGATTGAGAAAGTGAATCCCAAGAAAGGTCCTGACTTACCAAAGATTGTAAAGATAGCAAGTGGTGGGGGTAGAGTTGAAACATAGGTTTTACCACTAAAACTGTCAGACTCTACTGCCTCCTATGACTTCTCATTACTCCTTAATTCAGAATTCCTTGCGTGTACTCGTTTTGCTGCTCTCACATGGCTCTCTGCAAATGTTGGCACGTATGTTGATTTGTAAGTTGTATCAGTTAACTATTGCTGTGTAACAAATTCCACCAGCCCCAGCCATATAGGGGTTTACAACAAAAATAACTTGCTCTTTCTCACAATTCTGTAGGTTGACTAGATGGTTCTTTTGTTTCACTTGGTATTCACTGGAGTCACTCAGGAAGCTGCACCCAGCTGGTGGCTGGGGTGGCCAGAAGGCCCAGGAAGGCCTCTCTCACCTGCCTGGGGCCCTGGTGCTGTCAGCTGTGGTGCCCCACTTCTCCTTCATGTAGCCTCACTCTCAGTGGTCTTTCCCCCTCCAGGACCTCTCCACATGGCCTCTTTCTAAAGGGGTAGACTGGACTTCCTTAGAGCATGGGAGCTGTCTTCCCAGAGGCTCCCAGTCCTCTTAAAGGTTTGCCTAGGACTGGCTCAGCATCACTTCTGCCACATTCTGTTGGCAAAAGAAGCCCCAAGACCTGCCCAGATTAAAGGAGTGAGGAGAGAGACTTCACTCCTTGGTGGGAGGAGCAACAAAGAATTTGTGGCCATTCATAATCCACCACACTGCATTCTTTTTGTCTGTCTGGCACTGTCATCCCAGCAAAACTCCTGAAGGCAAGATCTGGGTCTTCTTGATTTTGCAATTGGTTTTTAGCACCTAGGACTATGCTCTGCATACAATGGGTTTCAAAAATGTCAACTGACAGAGTGTATATAAATCACAACCTATAAAATTTAGGTGAGAGAAAAAGCAACCCGGAACACAACAGCACACAGGCCCTCGGGGCATCTTAGGCTCCCCACTAGTGAAATTTGGTAACTCTTTCCAACCATTTTCTTATGAGAGAAACTCTGGCAATGCCCTGACATCTCTTTACAAGTTCTCTGCTTCTGTGCTCACCTATTTTCAGATGCTTACCTACCTGTCTGAGCTGAAATATGGAGTCTTTATCCTGATTTGTGTCTAAAAGCCATGACAAATGGTACATCTGGGATTCAGGGCAAATGATTTAATGTTGTTCAACAAATTAACAACTGTATAAAAAGATTCTGCTAAAATAAGATCTGTGTGCGTTTTGGGGGGGTGTCTTTTAGAAGATGAAATTGCTTAAGGCATACGTAAACAGTAACTTGGTTCTCATAACACCTATCTCAAAGCATAGGTGCTATAGGTCTCACCCTAGGCATACACAGAGGCATCACCATGTATGTGTTCACTACTTTAGAAGAGGTTTTTGCTAGGTAAGGTGCATGTACACACGCACACACATGCCTGTACAAGCCAATAAACAAGATGAAAAATAAAAGATAAAATTGTACAAGCATAAAAGAATGAGACTGATTAGAAATCAGCTGTTAGGTGATCTTATCAGTAGAACACAAGGATGGCTCTAGGGAAAGTGAAATAGCTCAGTTAAATTTACCCTGCCTTTCTTTGTAATAGATATCCTGAAACAGACACTCGTATTTGTTTACTGTACTAAAAGTAACATCTTTTTCTTCCATTCAGGCCTCTTTCTCTGCCAAGATCCCTCTAAGTAGGAAATGACAAAAATTTATGAGGGTTACATCCAAAAGCAAAGGCCTGGGGTATATTGTTGGAAAGATAAAGACTGTTCGTTTGGGAGTTCTCTGTTCCTTTATTATCTGAGAAAAGATGGAGTAGTAATTGACATGTGGTTCTTGACAGATGTTGACAAGGGAAAAACATGTAACTAAGCCCCTTGGAGTTTTTGCAAAGCATGATTATGATGCTTGTCTCCATGTTCTGTAACCTCAAGAGCACAATCAAATTTCCCCCCTTACCCTAAATGCCAAGCAGACATCCAGACAGATGTTATAGGACTATATCAGCATCTGGCCAAAGAATAGAATTCTCTCATCTCACATCAAGGGCATGCACAATAGAGACCACTGAACGTGGAGTGAGTGCTTTGGTATATTCTATTGTTAATCTCTCTTGAAATAGATTGATTGCTGTGGAGAAAGAATTCACCAAAAAATTCCCTATTCAACTATCAGAGCTCGTATGTGGGCATGCACCATAACATTAAACAATTCATGCTCCAAAATTGTATCCATATTTTATCAGATAACATAATAGGATGATAGGAATATTAACAAATATGCTTTTAGAATAGCATTGCATAAGAATAAGATTTAGAAAGGAAGTATTTTCTCTGTATTTGCCAAACATCCAGATGAAAAGTTGAAAGATTGTCAGTTGTGCAGATGTTCTATATATCCAGGTGTTATGTAGAGAAGATATTTGGCAACAAATGAAACTTTCTTTTTTCATCCATATGTTTCATTCTAGTTTCATTTTGTATAAAATTGTAGAATAATAGATATTACAAGCATATTTTAGTTTTTAAAAATAAAAGTAGAGCAAAATCTTAGAACACTGTTTCTATGTTTCTTTTAAGTATGTCTACAGTAGTAAACTGAGAATTCCTAGAGTTTTAATGAAATAGAATTGCTCATGACAAGCAAAATATACACTGATCTGATTTCAGTACACCCTGCATTCTTTTCTCACTTGATATTACTCTGTATTTTAAGAGGATGGCTACATAATAATTTGAGATTTGTTTGTTTTCCGCTTATATTTTCCAGTCCTCCTGGTACATTCACTTCAGCAACAGTCTCTATGGGTTGTTAGCAGAGAGGGGTGCATATCAGAGTAAAAAGCACAAATAGCCCTAAGGCTTCTTAAATTTGGTTTCCGAAAGCTTAAGCTTCAAGAAAGGAGTCCAGTTAATATACAGAAAATAAAGACACATGCTCTTTCTTGGACACCCAAGTTTGTGGACTGATACACACACTGAAGTTGAACGGTGCACTTAGACTATACGCTATTGTGATTGGATCAGTCAGCTTAGGTGGGCTCAGGTGGACTTTAGGAATAATCAAGTGCAAAATCTTTTTGCAACACCGAAGGGTTATTTCTCTTTCACATGGTATGTCTTCCATGGGTTCTCTTTACTGGATATCCAAGCTGAAGGAGAAGCTCCTATGTGACACGCTGGCTTTCTCAGGTCAAATGAGGAGAGCAATGGTGGATCACACAATGGTTCTTCAAGCTTTTTCCTAGAAGGCTTATGTCACTTCTACTAATATACCATTGGATAAAGCGAGCATTGTGGCCAAGCCTGATATCTTTGGGTAGGAAATATAATCCTGTCACTGGGAGGGGCTTCACTGGGAAGACCCAGCAGCGAGGGGCAGTAAATGTTTTTACCTCAATACAACTTACCACAATTATCATTTTAAGCATGTGTCATGGGCTTAATTGTGCAGATCACTGGGTTAGATGTGCGTCAAAATAATTATTCATTGTGGGTATTTTCTTTTTGAAAGATTATAAAACATGAGAGAAAACACCAATTCAGACAGAAAACAGAAGAATAGTGAAGCAATTTTGGATGTTTCCAGATAGGTGTGCAGTATTGTGCTTATAATCATATAGAGAATGAGAGTAAATTCATGTTCAGAGTGGAAAACAAAGAACTGAGGAGACTGATCTCCAGCTAGTCAAACTGGGAAAAGTTTGTGGTTTAGGATCTGTTTGAATGGGGAGGAAGTAATAAATAATGATGACTAATATTTGTGTGTCCTTTTACAATTTATAACTGTTATTTTACTTAATACTTGTAACAACCACCTGATACTGCAAAAAATAATGCAGTACGCGGGCCTCTCACTGTTGTGGCCTTTCCTGTTGCGGAGCACAGGCTCCGGATGCGCAGGCTCAGTGGCCATGGCTCACGGGCCCAGCCGCTCCGCGGCATGTGGGATCTTCCCAGACCGGGGCGCGAACCCGGGTCCCCTGCATCAGCAGGCGGACTCTCAACCACTGCGCCACCAGGGAAGCCCTAAGAAATATTTATTGATGACCTACAAGCTGGATGATAGAAGAGGATGGACATTGCTGATACAGATTGTGGATATAAAAGAACTTACTTGGGCCTAAAAGTTAGATGTAAAACCAGCTTAACTATTTAATCATATCTTCCACCTCCCACACTGAACTCCCTTAGGCTAGGAGGATATTAAGTGGAAAATGCGTTCTTGGTTCTCTTTGGAGAAGAATCTATTGTTCCCCTTATTGGTGGAAAGGGGCATTGCTGAAAAACATTGTGATGCTGCCCACTTCTGGTCAGAGGGATACTGCAATGATTTTGGTTTCTATGTTAGTTCAGGTCTTCTGAGAAGCAGTCACCAAGGTGAGACTAGATCGGCAAGAGATTTATTCCCTGAAAAAGCTGTGAAGGATAAAGGGGAGGGAGCAGAAGAGGGTAGAGAGAGCATCAGACCATGATGCAGGTCTTCTACCAGTGAAGGATTGTGGGGAAGGAAGGAGGATTGAGTAGAAAGAGTCTCTGAAATATAGTTCTGATATCACTTATATGTAGAAACTAAAAAAAAGATACAAATGAACTTATTTACAAAACAGAAATAGACTCACAGACATAGAAGACAAACTTATGGTTACCAAAGAGGAAAAAGGGGGGATAAATTAGGAGTTTGGGATTAAAATATACACACTACTATATATAAAATAGGTAAACAACAAGGACCCACCATATAGCACAGGGAACTATACTCAATATCTTGTAATAACCTATAAGGGAAAAGTATCTAAAAAATAGCTGTACCCCCTGAAACTAACACAACATTCTAAATCAACTGTATTTCAATAAAATTTTTTTAAATGTAGTTTTAGGAAAGTTTTAGCCTCACTTGAGGACTTGGGGAATTTTCTAACTCAAATGGCCAGTCCTAGGAATTCTGTGAGCACCCTGTGGAGTCTGGCCTTGGCGTGAACACTGTAATGGATCCAGAGGAACAGGAACTGGAGGGACCAGCAGTCAACTCTGCTCCCCACCGCAGGAGATCTGTGCCACCACAGCCCACCCCTCGTACCACACAGATCTACTTCTCCATTTAGGTTTGGGCAAAGTTCCTCCATGGTTCCCAGGGGCCTCTCTTCATGAGGGGGAACTTACAGAGAAGCTAATGGGATGAATGAGAGTTCTTATTACTGCAGCTGATCTCAGGACTGGTACCCTCCATATGCATCCTAAATTCCCATCACTCTCAACTACCACCTTGGAATGTCTAAGTGCCTTACCTAGTAGTGTTACCTGAATCTTTACTCCTTAAATGTCTCAGGCTTTGGCAATCACATGTTTTTCAGACCAGGTTGCTGCACACATCTGTTAACCATTACAGTGGAGCAAGGAGGTATCAAATGGATACCTGGAGGATCCAAATGGATCACCTGGGTTCCACACATATTCCTCTCTGACCCTATTATATAAAAGCAGCTCTACCTCCTCCTGTTGATCAAGGTAAATTACCCTGCTGATGACCTGCCATGGCCTTCTTCTGGCCTGCTGGTCCATGCTGTCCCGTAGGCAGCCATAGCTAATAGTTCAATTGGACCCTTTCATCGTTCCCTGAAAAGAGTGTTCTCTCTCTGGGAACCAGTACCTCTAACCTTGCAGAGTTAATAGTTGTGGGAAGCACAAAATCCCCCAGTATGTCACTAGGAGGGATGAAAAGTCAATCCTGCTTCCAGTCTTTTGTTCCCAGATCCAGGTATTCTTCCTATCAGGAACACAGCACCATGCAGAAGGTTCTCATTTAATGCATTGACTGCATCCTGAAGGATGGAACCCTCTCCTTGCAGAGGACTGTCTCTGAGCTGAAGTTTCAACTGTGCCTTGAGAAAGCTGTTCCAGCACTCTCTGAGAGTGGTTGCTTCTGGATGGTGTAGTATATGGTAAGAACAGTGAATCCCATTGTTATGTCCTGTACCTCCTTTGCTTTGAACTGGTTCCCCTGGTCCGATGCTATGTTGTCCAGAATCCATGCCTGTGGATCAAGGCACTTCGTAAGTCCCAAAAGAGCAGTGCTGGCTGAGACTCTGCAGGCAGAAAAGGCAAACCTATACTTGGAACAGGTATCTATCTCAGTGATGATGAACCACTGACCTTTCTAGGATAGAAGGGGCCCAATGTAGCCAACTTGCTATGAAGTGACCAGTTGGCCTCATTGAGGAATAGTATCATTCAGTGTTGAAATTCATAGGCAGCAGCAGTTACACTGGCCTTTTAAATGTGCGTCCATGCTGCTGGGCTCTTATACAGTCTCCATGAAAACCACTATAGCCACTCTATTCTAGTACCCATGTGCTGGTTCTAAGGTGGCCAGTGACAAAGAATGGCTGACATCAATCAGGCAAGTCATTCTGTTGATTTGGTTGTTCAATGTCTCTTCAGTGGTAGATGTTTTCCAGTGGCCATTAACATGTAATACAAAAATGTCACACTTTTTCCCACTCCCTTATGTCCATCCACATGCTATTCCTCACACCTTCTTGCCTCTAATTTTCTAGTCCTTTTCCTTGCAAGCCCCTGACAATGGGCCACTGCCCATGAGTCTCTATCTATCTTCACCTCTGGTCATTTCCTGTTGCTCAATAAAAGGCTGGTCAGGTGCACTGCTCTCAGCTCTGCCCATTGGGAAGGTTTCTCCTCTCCACTAACTTTTAAGGCTACCCCTGTCATTTCCATTTTCAGTTTGCTCCCCTGTATCAAACTATGTCATACTTTGGCTCCAAGCTATATGGTTCCCTCAGTCTCGGGCCTATCTATACCGTACGCCTTAACTATGAAACAAGTGTTGAAAGCTACAAGTTATGCTTTATGAGAGCAGCTCTTATCCTCATCTTTTATATTTATTTGATGCCTCAACAGCTAGAATCATATATTCTAATCAATAAACAGGACAAATACATGTCTTCTTCCAAGATGCCAAACATGGCGGCATTCAGGAATGTCTTATTTGCATGCACATTTGCATTTATTCTGAAATTTTTAACAAGTAAATATGTACAAGCCCAATCCTTGCTTGCATCAATATCTTTCTCATTAATTCTTTTCCAATAAACTACTTCCATCCATAAAAGCAGGTGACTGAAATCATATTCTCTGGTTAGTAAAGGGACATCACTGTTATGTTTTTCATTACACAACAAACCATGATTAGAAATCAACAATTTCTGTACTACAGGAATGTTTTTAAGAATTAGGGATGTTGAAGCATGGCAATCCAGTTACCTTCATATATTTCGAAGACTGTTGTTTGTATGAGCAATTAGACTTGTTCTAGGTTGTCCCAGGGTGCAGAAACAGGAAGAAGCAGAGGCTACAGGGAGGCAAATTTTGACAATAGAAATAAAAGTTTTATGAAAAAGCTATACAAAGTTGGAATGGGTTCTATCTAAAGGTAGTGAGTATTCAGTGGAGGGTTAAACACTGGTGTGTCTAACAAGAGGCTACTTGACTAAATTTAGGGATGTTTTAGAGAGAATTCATGGACTAGAAGTGGAGAGATTACCTCTGAAATAATCTAAGAAAGCAGCACAACACGGTGGAAAGAACATAGGTTTAAACCAAAATCTGAGAGCAATGTCAAATTTGTCAAATTACATAATTTTCTCCTCTATAAATAGGAATAATAATACTAACTACCTTGCAGGGTTTTGTGAAACTCTAACATAATAAAGATATGTGTCTAATAGACTGTCTAGCACATAGCTGTGTTCAATGAAATTTCTTATTATGCTCTGATTTTATGTAGCTAAACCTTATGAAGCTGCCAACATTTTACCTTTATAATGTATAAAAATGGTAATTACATGTGATTTAAACTGATATGATTACCAAAATTAGATATAATTAAATCCCAATTCCTATAATGTCTAAGATTATAAGATTCAGGTTTAGGATCTGTTATTTACAAATTCTTTGATTTCTAAATATTATTTATTGCTTAATCAAAAAAAACAGTATAGCATGATGATTTAGAGGTGAGAATTGTTTTTGTTTTTTTTTGTTTTGGTTTGGTTCCATGCAGTTCCAAATGACTAGGTTGACCTCTGATCTATGGTTCATACCTTGGGTGCAAAATTGCTGGATTAGATAGAATTCCAAAATCCATGTAGCCTGGAAGCCTAAGTCACAAATTTATGGGGTGGGGGAGCATGTATGGGTTAACAAGTCATTATATCTTCCATACCCTACAGATATGCTCTGACAATCAAAGCAGATTACCAAGGAGACATTAGGCAGACATGTTAACTGGTGATGTTCTTATCAACTTGCTCTCTGGAAGTAGCTGAGAACAAGGAGGGGAATTAATTGACATTTCTATAAATCAGAGAATCTCTATAAGTTGTGTCATAATTTTAGCAAGTGTTAGAGCCTTAGTATTTCTACTTCACCATAGTTTAGAACTGCAATTTTCTATTATAAGTACTTTCTGCTACTGAAGTCACATGGGTCCTCTTCAGGCATATTCATAGGTATATTTTAAGGCAATCTATTTCCTGACATAAGTAAGTGTTTGGTACTTTAATTATAACTCATCAAGAAAGACCATCTATTTACCTGTCTGTTGATCAAAATTTCTAAATTATAGAGGGAGGAAAAATGCGAATGCCAGCTGTACTTAAAAGAAATAACAATAATTTACTTAGGCAAGAAAATTATAGAGTATACATAATAAGTTATGATGACTAATGTCATAGTAAACCAATTGGATATATCAGTTATATGATTATTCTAGAACCTATATTTCTAACCACTCATATTAAAACAAACCAAAAAATCCCACTACCACAATTCTTTGAAAAAAAAAAAAAAGCATAAGTAGTAAAAAAAAAAAAAAAACCCTTACCTGCAAAAGTGACTACTGTAATAATAACTAATAACTTATGGTTTAAATGATAATTTAGACTATGTTACTTCAGCAGAGATATCACTGTTATTGCAATGATTCCTTTATATTTAGAATGGCAAAAGAAAAAGAGGTTTCCACATGACAAATACTTAGGTACAGGTTTGACAACTAGAAAAAGGTTTTGTCCCAGCAGAGCTGAGCAGATTAAGCCTGAAACAATTATTTTTAAATTACCCCCTAAATCAAAGCAAAGGTTAGGACAAAGTTCTACAAGTCAACATCAAGGTCATAGCCTAGGTCTAGGAGAGGAACAACAACAAAAAAAGCCAGGAAACCAAAAACAGCGCAGCCAGTTGTCAGTCTAGAAACAAGGCAGGTGGTTAAAGTCGGAAGTCACATAAGTAACTGAAAGAGCCAAGGTCCAAACCACAAGGCAGAAGTTATGAGAATAAGACAACTGGTCTCCGATCCCCACGCTGGGAATGGCAGCCGAGCAGAGGTGCCTAGTCACAGAACCCAAAGGGCAGTTGCTGAAACAACAGAGTTTTTATGTTTCCTGCCCTTTAAAAAAGGCAACAGAAGATAATTAATGTCTGTGCCTCTCTGGTGTGGTCCGATTAGAGGCAAGTTTGGGCTGATTGAGAGTTTGTACCTGTCCAACAGGATCAGAAAACATTCTGATTCCCTGGAGGTCATTGTCATAGAGCATGAGGATGCAGACAAGTCAGAGGAAATCAGACAGACGACAGACTGAATGCTCTTGAACTCACTCACCTTGGCCAGGTGACTTTTTCTGCATTAGTTCCTTATTTCAGGGCAGGAGAAAGAGAACCAGGAATTTGAATTGTTCTAAATAGCAAGTGTGACTTCTTTTAAACAACATCTCCTTTATTATGTCTAGTTAATGGCATGAAGGATTGGAATTCAGTTGTCTCCTCAAGGAAGTAGAGTATTGGGCCTGTTTACCTCCTTGATCCAAACCAATGGGAGAGAAACAGCAAGCGAAGGGGAAGAAATGGCTTCATTGGGTAGTTTGTAATTTTGAAACACTCCATAATCTATGTCCACATTACAGTAAGAACACACTTGCTTTTCCTTGACCCCTTCTTGTGGTGATTTTCCATTCCTATCCTTAGCATTGGCAGAGTGTAAATGAGAGGCTGAGAGGGGTCCAGCCCATTGTCCTCCTGGGGGACTAAAAATACACACCCCAGAGCTCCAGTCAGTGGGCTCCCAACAGAGCAACCAGTGGAAAGTCTAACATTTTCCTCGAGTAATGTATTCAGTTAATGACGTTCTCTGACAGGAAGCTTTCTTTCTGACACTGCCTAAATTTTCCTCTTCCTAACTCACTCCCATGGTTATCTCTATGTGTCCTGGAAAACAATACCAACCCCCTCATCAATGTTCTATTCTTAGGCCTGGTTTAGTCCCTCTATAGAGTCAGATGGTTTATATTTAGCTCCTCTTAAGTTTCTCCCATTAGTCATTCAAACTCATCATTGCCTTAGTCATTTTTGTTTGATTGGCTGGCCTTCAGTTTATGATGCTTGGCCTAAGAATGAAAACAGCATTTCCAGGGACAGCTCACATGGGTGGGGTCAGATACTTTAGTCTATAGATTGACTTTACATATTTCTTGGAAACTGATCTAATTTTTCATTCTTTTACAACCCATGTCTCCTTTAGCCTCACACAGTTTTGAGTTCCTTCCATCACTGATACTCTCCCTACTGGGAGAATAGTTTCTAAGATATGCTGTTATCCCTAGAACTTAGTACCATGCCTGGCACATCAGTGGAAATCAAGATACACTTGATATATGAATGAATGAATAAATGTTTTAAACATTACTTGTAAGAATTATTTCTAAATTAATTTTTTCTGGAGTTAGGAGATATTTCAATTTTTCGTTTTTCTGGTAATACCTCGGTGTTTTACTTCAATTTATATATGTTATTAATTAGACTATTAGAGTACAATCCCATTCTATACAAGAATTTATATGCATATCTTTGCATAAAATTTGTTGAGCCACATACTTGGAAGTGATTCTTGCCACAGGATTTCTGGCCTGGTAAGTCCCTTAGAAATCACCTAGTCTGATTCAAAAATTTTGTAGATGTGTAAACTGACACCCAGAGAGGATAACATACTTCTCAGATTATAGGAGACCTGCTTTAAAAGTTCTGTACAATAATTTTCTCTTTTGTTCACACTTAATTCTTCATGCTGGGAGCTGACACCATCTTGTATGTAATGGTCAACTCCTTCCCATCACTCTAGCATACATTTTTTTTTCTTACATTTGAAAATGGAACTCCTGTTTAAGGGACTAATCTTCATCTGTGATTCAAGTTCTGCCAATTGCAGGCCCTCTGGCAACCCACTGCTGATTTGTAGTGGTTTCCCAGCTGAACCTTGTAATTCGAGAGGGTTGGAAGTTGACTTCTTAGAGTTTTGAGACTCATTACAGGTCAATACCAGCATCTATCTGAGGTTTTTACTGTGGTCTCTTTTTTACACATTCTTATTTTCCTTGGTGTATTTGCACTTCTGCTTCTACATGGAATTTTGAGGTTGGCCACGTGGTGGCGCTGTAGTTAACAGCTTGATTTTCTTGTGTATTTTTCCGTTGCCTTTTTAGCTTTGTTTTTAAATTGAAGTTATGTGAAATATGCACATCTTGTAAACTCTGATGCAGGTGAAATGACTTAATGGCTCGTGACTTCTAGATTAATTTTAAACATTAGAAACATTGTAAAAACAGACTCTTGCTAATAATGATCATTATCTTAATGGCTTGAGGCATAATCGTTTACCAACATTAACCAAGTGATTAAAATGCATCATGAGTTTAATTTGAAAAGATTTAAGTTCCTTTGCAATAAATGCCCAATGCTATTAGCTTCATCTTTGTGAGGCCTAAATTTGTCATTATATGACTTTGTATTTCCACTGCTAGACAGAAAGTAAACCCACTCTTGTTAACATAGGCCACATTATGCCTACTGTTTACCAACCACATGGCATTCCCTATATTAGTACTGAATTGGGCCATGTGGTGCATCACGTACGGGCAATCGTCACTTTTTTATTGCCCTGCTATTTGATAATTTATTATTTGACAAGGCAAATGACCTTAACAGATGTTAAGATTAATTTCCATGGTCAGTAAAACCTGTAAGGAAAGAGAAACTAGTTTCATCAAAACTAGGTATGATCTTTATAACAATCAGATCTTCTTTTGATATAATATTTCCATAACTTTGTATTAATGTCTTTAAAAAGTGTCTAATCCAAAATTTAGCAATAATCATCCAGAAATATTCTGTCTCAACTGACAGAGAGAAGAAAACAAAAAAGATTCAGCACCAAAATTTTTTGCACAAAGAACCTGCCTCTGGACTTTAAGTTTAGTCACCTTCTCATTATTTCTTCTGATGAGTCATGAACAAAATCTTGACCTGCTACCGAGCAGCTATGCCACGAGGATAATTATCTTACTTCCAAAACTCTGTAAGAAAATTAGGAGAAAAAAAAAAACCCACAATAAACAACAATCCAAAAAAACAAACTTTGGCAACCTTGGAAGGAAAAAGCCCATATCCATAATGGGTACTGTTTCATTTCCAGAAGCTTTCCCCAAAGGAAACAACCAAGTAAATAACTCTCACTGACTGATGTTAGAGATTAGCCTTCCACCGGCTTACTGATGAATTTTGATCTTTATGGCTTGTTAGCTGTTTCCTCCTCAAAATAGGTCAACATCGTTATTCCCAGTTTTCAAATATTTCCAGAGACCCAAGATGGAGAATTGACTTGCCCAAGATTGTTTAGTGAGTGGGTAGAAGGCATGTCCGCTGGGCAATAAAATGCTAATATGAAAAGTAAATTTCTGCTTTCTAATTAGTTTCTTTCAACTGTTTCAAAACTCCATTTCTTTAGAATGCTAGTCTGTGGGTAGGCCAGAAGGTTTGGATAGGTAAGGAGTTAAAAAATTTTCCCAAGGAAAATCAGATAATTTAAAACTCATGCATAGAATTTGCTACAATATTTTAATGAAGTAAAAATCACAGATTTTCAGTCAAACTACTGAAAGCTTTGGTAGCTTCACCAAGTTTAAACTATTCATTCATTCATTCACTCATTTATTTGAAATAGCTGTGGAGCACCTACTCTAGATAAATTGCTGGGCATAAGGCATCCTAAAAAAAGTTAGTATCTCAGGATGAACCCTCTAATGATTCACAGTGCTGCCATTCCCACCCCTGCCAAGTACATGTGTTACATCCTTAAATAACATGTCTTTTAGTTAAGAGTAAAGACAAACTATGAAATTTAGCATAGAATATTAAAATGGAAGCAACCATAAGAGAGAACCTAGATAAGGAAACAGAGTCCCCAAAAGTAAAATTACTTATTCAAGATCTCACAGTTAGACAGTAGCAAAGAAGTTGAAAACAAGATTTTGGAGTTCATGCCATTATAGGTTTTGTCTCTCAAAACCCTTTTAAACATCTTTGTATACCCAAAATAGGAATTTTAATTCCCCAAACCTAAGTACAATAACTGTGTGCTGAGATATGCGTGGTTTGGGTTTTTGTTTTTGTTTGATATCTGAGAGATAACATAGTAGAATATAATAGTGATTTATGTTTGTATTTATGTCCATACCAACTATCTAGTGAAATTTTCTATGACTTAAAGACATGAAAATTTTGCTCCCTAGGTTTTATGGAGATTCAATAATAATTCTAGTGCTTTTATGGACTGAATTTTTTCCCTTCAAATACAGAAAGGGGAGATAATACTTCCTTCTACAAGAATTAATGGCTATAAATTTGTGCTGTAGTTTACAGATATATTATCCCTAATAATTCTTTTTTTTTTTTTAAGTGCTTTAGTTGTTGTTGCTATGGTTTGAAAATTCCTTGCTGTAGTTATTTAGCACCTTTTGGCCAATAAAAGTTTACAAGTTCCACATATGAAGTTGTGTAAAATTTCTCTTTCCTTGCTTGCTAAGCTGTTTTTAATAGTTATTTTAACATTTTATAATGATTTAAATATTTTAAAGTAATTAAAATAATATGTGATGATGATACGAAAATGGTACTAAGACAAAATCTAAAGTCTGTGAAGCAAAATAGAGGATCATGATACAGGAAGCTAGGTATCCAGCTGCCGGTCCATTAAAGCTTGCGTGTAATGGTCTGACCACTTATCTGCTAAATTTCCTGCTAGCTAGACATGATCACATCAATTTCCTTTACAAGGAACTATTACATAATTACAACTCTGAGGGGGAGCAAAGTCATTTTAGCCTTTCGACACACCAGGACCATGAGTTAATTGAGCCCCTTCATGAGTTAATTGAGCCCCTTCATGGGGAAGAAATAATACCGCCTACCATGTTTAGAAAGTTTAATTGTGAAGAGTGTGGGGCAAGCTACATGGTAGAAGGCCTCAAGAAAACCTCAGAAACCTCAAATTAAACCATGTTTTTTGTTTTGTTTTGTTTTGTTTTGGTATTTTATAGAGAGAAATTTTGCCAATGGAAGAGAATATAAGAATTTTTTTAAATCCCCAAACAGAAAGGTCAGCCCTTGTCCTTATGGCCATACTACTGATACTTCCCTCAGCCTGGGGTAACAATTACACTCCTATGTTCATTGTTTTTTTTGTTTTTAATTTTTTAAAAAATTTTATTATTTTATACAACAGGTCCTAATTAGTCATCCATTTTATACACATCAGTGTATACATGTCAATCCCAATCACCCAATTCATCAAACCCCCACCCCCAACCCCCGCCGCTTTCCCCCCTTGGTGTCCATACCTTTGTCCTCCACTTCTGTGCCTCTATTTCTGCCTTGAAAACCAGTTCATCTGTACCATTTTTCTAGGTTCCACATATATACGTTAATATACAAAATTTGTTTTTCTCTTTCTGACTTACTTCACTCTGTATGACAGTCTCTAAGTCCACCCACATCTCTACAAATGACCCAATTTCATTCCTTTTAATGGCTGAGTAATATTCCACTGTATACATGTACCACATCTTCTTTATCCATTCATCTGTCGATGGGCATTTAGGATGCTTCTATGACCCGGCTATTGTAAATAGTGCTGCAATGAACATTGGGGTGCATGTGTCTCTTTGAATTATGGTTTTCCCTGGGTATATGCCCAGTAGTGGGATTGCTGGGCCATATGGTAATTCTATGTTTCATTTTGTAAGGAACCTCCATACTGTTCTCCATAGTGGCTGTATCAATTGACATTCCCACCAACAGTGCAAGAGGGTTCCCCTTTCTCCACACCCTCTCCAGCATTTGTTGTTTGTAGATTTTCTGGTGATGCCCATTCTAACTGGTGTGAGGTGATAACTCATTGTAGTTTTGATTTGCATTTCTCTAACAATTAGTGATGTTGAGCAGCTTTTCATGTGCCTCTTGGCCATCTGTATGTCTTCTTTGGAGAAATGTCTATTTTGGTCTTCTGCCTCTTTTTGGATTGGGTTGTTTGTTTTTTTAATATTGAGCTGCATGAGTGGTTTATATATTTTGGAGATTAATCCTTTCTCCGTTGATTTGTTTGCAAATATTTTCTCCCATTCTGAGGGTTGTCTTTTCATCTTGTTTATGGTTTCCTTTGCTGTGCAAAAGCTTTGAAGTTTCATTAGGTCCCATTTGTTAATTTTGGTTTTTATTTCCATTAATCTAAGAGGTGGATCAAAAAAGATCTTGCTGTGATTTATGTCAAAGAGTGTTCTTCTTATGTTTTCCTCTAAGAGTTTTATAGTGTCCAGTCTTACATTTAGGTCTCTAATCCATTTTGAGTTTATTTTTGTGTATGGTGTTAGGGAGTGTTCTAATTTCATTCTTTTACATGTAGCTGTCCAGTTTTCCCAGCACCACTTATTGAAGAGACTGTCTTTTCTCCACTGTGTATCCTTGCCTCCTTTGTTATAGATTAGTTGACCATAGGTGCGTGGGTTTATCTCTGGGCTTTCTATCCTGTTCCATTGATCTATGTTTCTGTTTTTGTGCCAGTACCATATTGTCTTGATTACTGTAACTTTGTAGCATAGTCTGAAGTCAGGGAGTCTGATTCCTCCAGCTCCGTTTTTTTCCCTCAAGACTGCTTTGGCTATTCGGGGTCTTTTGTGTCTCCATACAAATTTTAAGATTTTTTGTTCTAGTTCTGTAAAAAATGCCATTGGTAATTTGATAGGGATTGCATTGAATCTGTAGATTGCTTTGGGTAGTATAGTCATTTTCACAATATTGATTCTTCCAATCCAAGAACATGGTATATCTCTCCATCTGTCTGTGTCATCTTTGATTTCTTTCATCAGTGTCTTATAGTTTTCTGAGTACAGGTCTTTTACCTCCTTAGTAGGTTTATTCCTTGGTATTTTATTCTTTTTGTTGCAATGGTAAATGGGAGTGTTTCCTTAATTTCTCTTTCACATTTTTCATCATTAGTGTATAGGAATGCAAGAGATTTCTGTGCATTAATTTTGTATCCTGCTAGTTTACCAGATTCATTGATTAGCTCTAGTAGTTTTCTGGTAGCATCTTTAGGATTCTCTACGCATAGCATCATGTCATCTGCAAACAGTGACAGTTTTACTTCTTCTTTTCCAATTTGTATTCTTTTCATTTCTGTTTCTTCTCTGGTTGCTGTGGCTAGGACTTCCAAAACTATGTTGAATAATAGTGGTGAGAGTGGACATCCTTGTCTTGTTCCTGATCGTAGAGGAAATGCTTTCAGTTTTTCACCACTGAGAATCATGTTTGCTGTGGGTTTGTCATATATGGCCTTGATTATGTTGAGGTAGGTTCCCTCTGTGCCCACTTTCTGGAGTTTTTATCATAAATGGGTGTTGAATTTTGTCAAAAGATTTTTCTTCATCTATTGAGATGATCATATGGTTTTTATTCTTCAATTTGTTAATATGGTTTATCACATTGATTGATTTACGTATATTGAAGAATCCTTGCATCCCTGGGATAAATCCCGCTTGATCATGGTGTATGATCCTTTTAATGTGTTGTTGGATTCCCTTTGCTAGTATTTTGTTTAGGATTTTTGCATCTATATTCTTCAGTGATATTGGTCTGTAATTTTCTTTTTTGTAGTATCTTTTTTTTATGGATGAATTTTTTTTTTTTCTTTTTTGGCTGCATTGAGTCCTCATTGCTGCACGTGGGAACTCTCTAGTTACAGCGAGCAGGGACCAATCCTCGCCGTGGTGCACAGGGCCCTCACTGCAGTGGCCTCTCTCGTTGTGGAGCACAGGCTCCAGATACGTGGGCCTCAGTAGCTGCAGCAAGCAGGCTCAGCAGTTGTGGTTCGCGGGCTCCAGAGCTCAGGCTCAGTAGTTGCGGCGCAGGGGCCCAGCCATTCCATGACATGTGGGACCTTCCCAGACCAGGGCTCGAACCCGTGTCCCCTGCACTGGCAGGTGGACCCTTAACCACTGCACCACCAGGTAAGTCCCTTTTGTAGTATCTTTGTCTGGTTTTGGTATCAGGATGATGGTGGCCTCATAGAATGAGTTTGGGAGTGTTCCTTCCTCCGCAAGTTTTTGGAAGAGTTTGAGAGGGATGGGTGTCAGCTCTTCTCTAAATGTTTGATAGAATTCACCTGTGAAGCCATCTGGTCCTGCACTTTTGTTTATTGGAAGATTTTTCCTCACAGTTTCAATTTCATTACTTGTGATTGTTCTGTTCATATTTTCTATTTCTTCCTGGTTCAGTCTTGGAAGGTTATACCTTTCTAAGAATTTGTCCATTTCTTCCAGGTTATCCATTTTATTGGCATAGAGTTGCTTGTAGTAGTCTCTTAGGATGCTTTGTAGTTCTGTGGTGTCTCTTGTAACTTCTCCTTTTTCATTTCTAATTTTATGAATTTGAGTCCTCTCCCTCTTTTTCTTGATGAGTCTGGCTAACGGTTTATCAATTTTGTTTATCTTCTCAAAGAACGAGCTTTTAGTTTTATTGATCTTTGCTATTGTTTTCTTTGTTCTATTTCATTTATTTCTGCTCTGATCTTTATCATTTCTTTCCTTCTGCTAACTTTGGGTTTTGTTTGTTCTTCTTTCTCTAGTTTCTTTAGGTGTAAGGTTAGATTGTTTATTTGAGATGTTTCTTGTTTCTCAAGGTAGGCTTGTATAGCTATAAACTTCCCTCTTAGAACTGCTTTTGCTGCATCCCATAGGTTTTGGATCATCGTGTTTTCATTCATTTGTCTCTAGGTATTTTTTGATTTCCTCTTGGATTTCTTCAGTGATCTCTTGGTTATTTAGTAATGTATTGTTTACCCTCCATGTTTTTGTGTTTTTTACATTTTTTCCCCTGTAATTCATTTCTAATCTCATAGCGTTGTGGTCAGAAAAGATGCTTGATATGATTTCAATTTTCTTAAAGTTACCAAGGCTTGATTTTTGACCCAAGATGTGACCTATCCTGGAGAATGTTCCATGCGCACTTGCTAAGAAAGTGTTATCTGCTCTTTTTGGATGGAATGTCCTATAAATATCAATTAAATCTATCTGGCCTATTGTGTCATTTAAAGCATTTGTTTCCTTATTAATTTTCATTTTTGATGATCTGTCCATTGGTGTAAGTGAGGTGTTAAAGTCCCCCACTATTACTGTGTTACTGTCAGTTTCCTCTTTTAGAGCTGTTAGCAGTTGCCTTATTTATTGAGGTGCTCCTATGTTGGGTGCATATATATTTATAACTGTTATATCTTCTTCTTGGATTGATCCCTTGATCATTATGCAGTGTCCTTCCTTTTCTCTTGTAACATTCTTTATTTTAAAGTTTATTTTATCTGATACGAGTATTGCCACTCCAGCCTCCTTTTGATTTCCATTTGCATGGAATATCTTTTTCCATTCCCTCACTCTCAGTCTGTATGTGTCCCTAGGTCTGAAGTGGGTCTCTTGTAGACAGCATATAGATGGGTCTTGTTTTTATATCCATTCAGCAAGCTTGTGTCTTTTGGTTGGAGCATTTAATCCATTCACGTTTAAGATAATTATTGATATGTACTTTTCTATTACCATTTTCTTAATTGCTTTGGGTTTGTTTTTGTAGGTCCTTTTCTTCTCTTGTGTTTCCCACTTAGAGAAGTTCCTTTAGCATTTGTTGTAGAGCTGGTTTGGCGGTGCTGAATTCTCTTAGCTTTTGCTTGTCTGTGAAGCTTTCGATTTCTCCATCCAATCTGAATGAGATCCTTGCCAGGTAGAGTAATCTTGGTTGTAGGGTCTTCCCTGTCATCACTTTAAGTATATCATGCCACTCCCTTCTGGCTTGTAGAGTGTCTGCTGAGAAATAAGCTGTTAACCTTATGGGAGTTCCCTTGTATGTTGTTTGTCATTTTTCCCTTGCTGCTTTCAATAATTTTTCTTTGTTTTAAATTTTTGCCAGTTTGATTACTATGTGTCTCTGCGTGTTTCTCCTTGGGTTTACCCTGTATGGGACTCTCTGCCATTCCTGGACTTGGGTGGCTATTTCCTTTCCCATGTTAGGGAAGTTTTTGACTATAATCTCTTCAAATATTTTCTCTGGTCCTTTCTCTCTCTCTTCTCCTTCTGGAACCCCTTTAATGCGAATGTTTTTGCGTTTAATGTTGTCCCAGAGTTCTCTTAGGCTGTCTTCATTTCTTTTCATTCTTTTTTCTTTAGTCTGTTCTGCAGCAGTGAATTCCACCATTCTGTCTTCCAGGTCACTTATCCGTTCTTCTGCCTCAGTTATTCTGCTATTGATTCCTTCTAGTGTAGTTTTCATTTCAGTTATTGGATTGTTCATCTCTATTTGTTTGTTCATTAATCCTTTTAGGTTTTTGTTAAACATTTCTTGCATCTTCTCAATCTTTGCCTCCATTCTTTTTCTGAGGTCCTGGATCATCTTTGCTATCATTATTCTGCATTCTTTTTCTGGAAGGTTGCCTATGTCCACTTCATTTAGTTGTTTTTCTGGGGTTTTATCTTGTTCCTTCATCTGGTACATAGCCCTCTGCCTTTTCATCTTGTCTATCTTTCTGTGAATGTGGTTTTTGTTCCACAGGCTGTAGGACTGTAGTTCTTCTTGCTTTTGCTGTCTCCCCTCCGGTGTATGAGGCTATCTAAGAGGCTTGTGCAAGTTCCCTGATGGGAGGGACTAGTGATGGGTAGAGCTGACTGTTGCTCTGGTGGGCAGATATCAGTAAAACTTTAATCCGCTTGACTGCTGATGGGTGGGGCCAGGTTCCCTCCTTGTTGGTTGTTTGGCCTAAGGTGACCCAATACTGGAGCCTACCTGGGCTCTTTGGTGGGGCTAATGGCGGACTCAGGGAGGGCTCATGCCAAGGAGTACTTCCCAGAACTTCTGATGCCAGTGTCCTTGTCCTCACAGTGAGCCACAGCCACCACCCGCCTCTGCAGAAGACCCTCCAACACTAGCAGGTAGGTCTGATTCAGTCTCCTGTGGGGTCACTGCTCCTTACCCTGGGTCCCAGTGCACACACTACTTTGTGTGTGCCCTCCAAGAGTGGAGTCTCTGTTTCCCCAGTCCTGTCAAAGTCCTGCAATGAAATCCCACTAGGCTTCAAAGTCTGATTCTCTAGGAATTCCTCCTCCCGTTGCCGGACCCCCAGGTTGGGATCCTGACATGGGGCTCAGAACCTTCACTCCAGTGGGTGGACTTCTGTGGTATAAGTGTTCTCCAGTCTGTGAGTCACCCACCCAGCAGTTATGGGATTTGATTTTGCTGTGATTGCGCCCCTCCTACCATCTCATTGTGGCTTCTCCTTTGTCTTTGGATGTGGGGTACCTTTTTTGGTGAGTTCCAGTGTCTTCTTGTCAATGACCGTCCAGCAGCTAGGTGTGATTCTGGTGTTCTCGCATGAGGGAGTGAGAGCACATCCTTCTACTCCGCCATCTTGGTTCCTAATAATCTGTTCATTTTTATTAACAGTTCATTGCTTTTCTTGATCACTTTGCTACATCTCTAGAGAAATTACTACTTCAGTTTGCCTGGATTTGAACACTATTTTAATAGATTCACACGCTCTCTTCTGTGAGTTCATTCCTTCACTCAGCATTGTATTTCTAAGGTTCATCCAAGCTGACACATGAAGTGTGGGTCTTACCTTGCATTGTGGTACAGTATAGTTTTCCATTGTGTGACTCCAGTAAAATTCATTTTTCCCTTCTATGATTAATGTATATTTGAGTTGTTTCCAGCATTTTGTTGCTGTGGGAAAAACTTCTATATTGCATTCTTGTACATGTCTCTAGATATACATGTGCAACAGTTTTTCTAAGGTATATACCTAAGAGTGAAATTGTTGGGTCAGAGGTATTTTTTTCTAAAGTAGTTGTACCAATTACCCACCCACAAGCAATGGATGAGAGCTCTGTTGCTCCAAACTTGCCAAGACTTGATGTTTTCCAACTTTATAAAATTTTGGCCAAACTGAAAAGTAAAAAATGGTATCTCCTTGTGGTTTTAATATGCATGTCTTTGATTTATAACAAGGTTATTTATTTATGGTTCTTTGCCCACTTTCATATTGCCTTATTCATCTTTTTCTATTAATTATAAATTTTCTTTAAATATTTTGGATTCTAAGCCTCTGTTGGTTATATATATATATATATATATATATATATATATATATATATATATATATTTTTTTTTTTTTTTTTTTCTGCCGGTTTGTGACTTGGACTTTTCCTTTTTTTTAAAGGTATACATTATGAATAGATGCTTTTAATTTTAATACAGTCAACGTTACCAACCTGATCCTTTATAATTTGTACTTTTTCTGTCTTGTTTAAGAAATTTATCCTTATGTGGAATTTTAAAATAAATTCTATTTTTTTTTAATTCTAAATTTTCACTTTCACTTCCAAATCCTTAATCCATTTGGAATTTATTTTTTGGTACAATGTAAGGAAGAGATATATTTTAAAATTTATATGTATAACAAACTATCTGACTTTGTTCTACAGCTTTGTGTCTTTTTGATATTAAGGGAATAATGTGTAGAATGAGAGACTAAAAGAAATCTGATTTGTTGGGATTCAGCTCTTTCAATGCTAGGCAAATTTAGGAATAAGAGAAGCTGGGTAAAGGGAACAAAATTGCTTTATTGCATAATTCATCCTTTCCCCACTAACCTGTATCGCCAACTTGGTCATATTTTAGATGTCCTTATATGTGTGAATCTGTGTCTGTGTATTCAAAACTATTGCATCCAATTACATTAAAATATATTGAATAATTATTATGTAATAGGTGGCATTGTATACCCTGGGGATAAAGCAGTGAATAACAATAGGAAATCTCTGCTTTTGTTTAGTTTATGGGAGACAGATGATAAAGAGATACACAAGTAAAATATATAGTATGTCAAAGGGTTATAAGTTGCTGTGGAGAAACAAAAATAGAGAAGGGGAATAAGAAGGGGGCAGGGGTGGAGAGAGCAGACATTGCTAGTTTTCAAAGGAAGCTTCACTATTAGGATGGCATTTGAGCACTGACCTCAAGGAGGTGAGGTGTGGTAGTGAGTTCTGTTGATAGACACTATACCAATGATATGCCATTTGCTATTGGTCTTCTTGTCTATTCCTGTGTGAATTCCTGTCTGAATTCCAATATCCTGACTTCTAATACCATGTGTTCTTGAAACTTACAAAAACGGAATCATATTGTATGTACTTTTTTTAATGTGAGCTTTTTTTTTTGCTCAATAAATGTAAGATTTATTTAAATTGTTGCTTGCAACTGTAGTTTATTCCTCATTACTGTATAGTATACATTTTATATATTCATTTTAACTGCTGATAGGCATTTAGGTGGTCTCCAGTTTGGAGTTATAGCAAATAGTGCTGCTATGAATATTTATGTACATTTCCTTTAGTGAACATACATACTTATTTCTGTAGGTATATACCTAGGAGTATAATAACTGGATCATAAGTTATATACATGATCAGCAGTAGTATATATTGCCAAAAGTGTTCCAAAGGATTTGCCTGGAAAACAGTTTTACTCCTTCTCAGAATTATAAAGAGAGTAACTCTCTAATGACAATTTCAGGTTCTATAACAGGCAATTGGAGGTTGTTAGGGATGTGGTATATTTCTGAACAAGGGGCCTTTCTAACCCAACCTCAATCATACCTGTTCATAGAATCAACCATGATTAAAGCTCTGCCATTTTTTGTTATTGTTTTTGATCTCTTCGTGGTAAATTACTGAAAAATAGGTGAACTATAAACAAATGGTAAGATCTTTATGAAAATTTACAGTCAATTCTATAATATGGAGTATTTTTTATATTAAAGGAAGTAAACTATGCATATCAAACAAAAGTTAGATTTTTAAGATATTCCGTTCTTTCAAGGTCAAGCAAATCTATATAGGAACAAAAGAAGATGGAAAAAGAAGAATTCATGAACTGGTTCTTGCCTATATCTGTAGTCTTATCTCACTTACCACTCCCTTGGTGGCCCCGACACTCCTGCAAATTCTGAACTCCTGCAAATTCTGAACTCCTTTCATTTGCCCCAAAGTTGCCATGTCTCTTTTGCTTTTATGCCTTTGTACAGATTACTTCGCCTCCACCTGTAATGCCCTCCTGTCCTCCTCCTCCTTCACCTAACTCAGACTCACCTTTCAGCCCTGGTTTCAGCCTCATCACCTTGGGGGAGCCATTCCTAACAAAGATACCTATTCTCTGTTGCCCCTAAATTCTAATTTTAGTCATTGCTCCAGTCTGTGCTATAACTGCCTTTTAAAAGTCTTTGGATTTTTTATACACCCTGGTATCACTGTGATGATGACTACCCATTACCAAGTTAAGCAGCGTTGTCCTGGAGCCCCAAGTACTCGGAGTTCTTGGGAGTTTTCCTCTTCCCATGCTGGACTCACTGGCACCTCTGAGGTTGCCACTCCTTAAAGCTTTTAGTATATTCTGCCAACTTCTGGTCAAATTACCATAGGGTGTCCCACCCTGTGCTCAGGAAGCTAAGGGTTAAAATAAGAAGAAATTCTGTATTCAGAGAGGTGTGCTTCTGGAAATCTTGCTACATTTCTGAGACTCTGAAACCCATTCAGGCAGATGTGAAGGATGGAAGTTTCCTTAATTAGGGAAGCTTTCATGGGTTATGTTTACTGTCATACTTTATTGCTGATAAAGATGAGAATATCCTGAGTTTAAATTTTGTGCATTGTAGAATGACTATGATAAAATAGCTTTCTTTTTTCCTCCGAGTCACATGGTAGAATTTGAAATTTCACTTCTTAGCATTTCTGCCGTATATTAAAGCAACGCTCCCTCTCCAAAAGATGCAGACACATTTTTGCTTGTCTTTGCAGGAAGCTAGTATAGTTTGCATAGTTTTCTCTGTTTCTTCCTGATCAGTAGCTGGCATCTGAATGCCTTCTTTGGACTCCTTATCACTGCTGCAACGCTTTCTTTCACCAGCATCTTGCAACTTTGATTTTTCTTGCCTCCCTAGAGTGTGTGATTTGGTGGAACTGTATCAGCAATGACATCACCACCACATTTGCTTTGGTGGTTGATGTCTTAGGTTATCAATGGAAGCATTGTGAAAAACCATATGGGGCAAGACCCATTTAGTTCAGAGAGTTTGTATAATACAAGGGTTGAGAATTCTCAAAGACCATGCTTCACTGGATGTAAAGAGAACCTCAAATATTATGTTCTTAAACTCAGTACTTAAGCCTCAGTGTTATTTCTCCTTGGGGGTTGGGGTTGAGAAGGAATTGATATAAAAACAAAGATAAATGATAGAATACATTCTCTTTAATGATGTGTTACATCAGATAAAACAACCTGAGAACTAATTGTTCTCAATCTTAGCAGGTCACTGAGTTTCAAATACACCTATTGAAATGATATGAATGAAACAGCCTTGAAAGTATTGGTAGCTGCTTTTGATGCACTGGAATGTGTTTGTTTCTTATATAGCTCTGCAGGGGTAAAATGGATACGATACTTTTAGACAAGGCTGTCTTCAGAAACTGACTAGGGATCATAATTCTATAAAACTTCAGAGTTACCTTTTAATTTTAACTTTGATAAATCACTTTGTATCTTTATCAAATCTTTGTTCAGAGATTTTCCTCATGGCTTTGTAAAATACCAGACGATAAGTTTAATTATGAATGGGTAAGGAACTACCTAAATATTTACATATGGAAATGGATACAAGATCCACCTGCTTTGAAATACCTCCTTCATCATATGCTGAAAAGAGCCTGGAATTCCCAGCCTTTGAAACACTTGAGTTCAGATACAGTCTCTCAATGATCCCACAAGAGGTTCCCCCTAAAGCACGCTAATAGAGAGGAGAAGACATCAGGCCTAGCCCTCTCACATCAAACTTATTAATAATCAGAATACATCAATGTATTTGGTTTTGGCTCAGTTTGGTTTGGTTTTAGTTTTATGTATAATTTATTGGAATCACTAGTTGTTATGTTGGAAATCAGGGAAAAATACATGTAACAGAACAGATAAGGATGAGTTCTTCCACTGCTTAGAAACTTGTTCCACTTCTTAGGGTTGCACTAACACCAACAAAACAATATTGAAACAGGAAGATATGTGGTATCCACAGATTAGTACCCCAGATATGCCCTTATAAGGAAGCACATGAGGACACATGTGCTGGAACTGTGATCTAGAAGCCAAGTGAAATCAACACTACAATCATTTAGGGAAAAGAATCCAAAGAGAAATAGCACATCCCTAAATTGGATTGTAGGACCTCAGACAAGACACTAAATTTGGCTTCTTTGTATTGTTGTTGAAATGGCTTCCATGACCCATCAGCTTTTTTGTTTGTTTGTTTGTTTGTTTTTGCGGTACGCAGGCCTCTCACTGTTGTGGCCTCTTCCATTGCGGAGCACAGGCTCCGGATGCGCAGGCTCAGCGGCCATGGCTCACGGGCCCAGCCGCTCCGCGGCATGTGGGATCTTCCTGGACCGGGGCACGAACCCGCGTCCCCTGCATCAGCAGGCGGGCTCTCAACCACTGCGTCACCAGGGAAGCCCAATGACCCACCAACTTTAAGGTGAAACTTGAGCTCTTAGTATGCTGGATGTTGAGTACCTCCTCATTCTTCTGAGGAGGCTTTTTGTTGGTTCCTCTGACCCAGGAATTTTAAACAAATGTTTTAATTTTGAATTTAGGCTCTGATCAAGCATCTACCAATATTACAGGTATCTTTAAGGCAACTATCTTTCCCTGCCTCTTTACTTTTACATAAAAGTATTAATCAAACTTGCAAAGTCAGGCACAGAGGTGTGCTATACACCATGACCGTGAATTCAGATGCTAAGTCTATAAAGTGGGTTGCTGGAACTCTTCGAAGCCTTAACATTATCTCTGGGGTAGATCTTTACTTTTATATAGGCAGGAATATGTGTAGAGGCAAAAATGGGGTGTTTCCATCCAGAGTCTGTTATCTTGCTTCACCTCCTTGCTAGATACATTTCTAATCTGTTGACCATGGCATGGTTCATGTTTCATTTGAAGGAGTTGCTTTTTCCTGAGAGAGAGGCACAATCCTTTTTCCCTGGGCACAAGTTATAAATCTTGTTTTTTCTTGTTACATTTTGCAATTTTATTTGAATCTTTATACAAAGGGATTTTACAGTAATATCAATTAAATCCATATAAGGAAAAAAGAAATCACATTTAACTCTATGACTCCTAAAAGATAAGAAGTATCTATTTAACACAATTTTGCTTCTTTGAAATAAACATAGTCACAACTGCATCCTAGCTCTTTGGCGTAAGCCACTGAATAAATCCAATAAAGCTTAAAGTTCATAACCGTGTCCATTTTATGCATGGTTTGTAAAGCTTTAAATGTTTCTGATGGTCTGTTTGTTCCATACTTAAAAATCAATCTTCCCCCATAAAAGAATCCCAAAACTAAGGTTAATTCATTCCAGGGGAAAAAGCAAGAAACCTAAATAAGACATTTGTTGTTTAAAAAAAAAAAAAGTCAAATTTGATACATTCAAAGGGGGAAATTGCAATTGATAAACAGAGATTTCTGAAATCTAATAGATACATGCATCCAATTAAAACAGCAACTAATTTTAGCAATACACTAAATTCCTAGTTCTGTTTTTCTATGTATCTATGAACATAATTGTCTAGCGTAACCGAGTATGAAGAAGAAAACAGAAGCAAAAGATCAAGACCTCAACTAACTTCTTAAATACTGACTCTAGTGTTTTCTTGAATACCGTACATAAGAAGTGCTGATTTAAAAAGTGATGACTGAAAAGTAAAAGGCATGGTGAGATCCTCCTCTAGCCTGAGGTGTTTGAATGCACATGTGTATAAGAGAAAAACTTCACCACAGACCACATGTGAAGATGCATCTACCTGTGGGAATGTCAGCATGAAAGTGCTGTCATCTATGATTGCTGGCAGCTTAGGGGTCATGCTGTGATTCATTAAATTGGTGTACACTGCCATTTTGCAGTCATCCCTACATAACAGAATGAAGGCTTTTCTTGAGAAAATGTGGCCAAACAACCCATCAGTTATGACTTTCAGAGGTAGAAAGTGAAGCATGCAGCATTTTGGCATGATGAGACAGGTCAAACGATGACAATAACTTAGATTATACACCTCAGCCTTTACCCTCTATCCTTTCACTATTCTATCTGAAGTCACATTTTTACTCTATAACTCTGGACTCACAATATTTTGCACTTTTGGATAGGTGCATAAAATGAAATGCCAGGGCTCTCTGTATTCCCAGAGCTGATAATAGGGTTCTGAAGAAAATGTAATTTATCATATGACCCTGAGAACGGCACAGAGATTGGTCAAAGAAGGTTAATTTAATTTGATCTACCAGTTATAGCATATCGGATCCCTTCTTAAATGATTCTCACTTCCAGTCTGTAAAACCCTGCAGGGGAATTTGTTGTACAAGTTTACAATGTTATACCTCTTTTAGTTATATTAAGACTATCCCCTTCAGGCACCAGGGAAGATTCATTAGTCTCAAATTCCAGGACAGAATGAACAAGTCTATCTCAACCTGTTGTTATCCTTCTGAAATAATTTCAGAGATGTCAATGATCTTATGCCCTCTACTCCATGGAGACTTGAGTTGAATGCTCTTTCTTCTCCTCTCTGGCTCTCCATCAACCAGAGCACTGCACCAATGACCATTTAATCAGCCAAATCAGTTCAACGTACGCAAGAGACAAAATACATACAATTTAGCTTTCTGCAAAAATTTTATAGGTATTCCTTCTTAGAAAGGGGTGCTGACAGTGGAATGGGAGGAAGATGGAAGGTAAAACATGAGAAGGGGAGAGAAAAGGGGACTTGGAAAGCTGGTGGGAGAAGAGCAAGAACACAGATCTGGAGAGAGTGGAGAGCATGATCGGGTGTGCAGAGTAAAGAGAAAGGTACAGAAGGTCAAAACTAGGAGAGTAGGGAGTTGGAGGGCCAAGCTGTGTTCTTAAGGGCCTGGTGTGAAAGAAGAGAAAAAGCACAAACATTTTCAGTCGTTCTTCTCTCAAGGGCTGAGTTCTTCTCTCAAGGGCTGAGTAGGTTTCAGAGTATTGATTAGTGCCCCATCTCAGCTGAGTGCAGACATATTTGTCTCCAAAATGTGTCATGGAACTTCCTGGATGAAGGGAACTACAGCCCCCATCATGACAGCCTCTTGCTCTGAGCTTCCACTGGAATTTTAATTGGGACAGGGGAGGGAGGTGTGTGTTCGGTGTCTACATTTTTAACTATTTGAGGACCATACAATGGAACAGGAACCTTCAGATTCTCCCACAAAACAACCTCCAGTGATAGATTTGATACAATGGGTTTAGATTATAATCGCTAATGTTTACTGAGCCCTATGAGCCGAGTACTATGCTTTCCTCTTCACAGAGATGATCTCATTTAATTCTCAGACCTAGAGACGATGTACAGTTTTACAGCCCTCCATTCTACAGATCAGGAAACGAAGTCTTAGAGAGCCTAAGTAACATCTCCCAGCTAGCAAGTGCTGAAGCCAGATTTTTCTCTCTTAAAATGTAGACTCGATAAAGCGTATGTATTTGATTGTCTAAGTCCTAGTACTGCATCAAGAACAAAGGCCCAGTCAACAAATGTTTAACAGTTTTGTAATTAAATTGGCCATCTGTTCATTATTAGAAAGAGGTTTGGATTCTTTTAAATTATGCAGTGATCATGTCTACTGACACATTAACATCTTAATGAAACCAGTGGATTTCCTGACCCTTCTGAAGCAGTGTATGAACCATCTTTCAGAAGTCACTGGAGAATAAAAAAGCAGAGTGTCATCTCCAACAAGGGCTTCTCTATAAAAGGGCCAGTTGAGACCCATACTTTCAGGCCTAATTCATTGAATCCCTCCCTTGAGTCCTTCCTAATGTCATCATCTAAAGACAACTGAAAACTCCATTCTTCATTGTAGGACTGTCCCTTTTCTCACTCCGTTTCATGAAGCCTGGCCTGGCGTAGTGTTCCCATTGAATTCAAGAGAAGCTTCATGCTTAGATTATTCTAAAGGGTACAGACTAAGATTATGAGCTGACCATGACTCTATAAGCAGATAAACAGGAATAGTTACAGTCTTAATCGGAAAAGTCTGCCATATTCTTTCACACTCAAACCTGTGCACAGAAGATGTACACTGAAAAAATATCCTATGGATGTTTTAATTCCATGATAGTAATAGTGTACTCAGTCTTTGCAAATGAAAAAAGAAAATTTTAAAACACCCAAATGTTTTGCCTTTAACAAACAACTTAAAGTGCCACTATGAAGGCATTATGCTAAGTGAAATACACCAGACAGAGAAAGACACATACTGCATGGTGTCACTAATACCATGAGTTGAAAAGTGGTTGCCAGGGGACCTGGAGGGTGGTGGGGGAAATAAGGAGAGGATGGTAAAAGGATACAGATGTGTAGCTATAAAATAAATAAAGTCTAAGAATCTAACGTAAAACATGGCAACTATAGTTGATAACACAGTATTGTATAATTGAAATTTGCTAAGAGGGTAGAAAATGTCCTCCAACAAAAAAAGATTAAATATGTGATGGATGTGTTAATTAACTAGGTGGTAGGAATCTTTTCACAGTGTACATGTATATCAAATCACCACAATGTACACTTTAAATATCTTACAATTTTATATGTCAATTATGCCTCAATAAAGCTGAAAAAAATAAAGTTCCACTATGTTAATGTTGTACTTTTTGGATCTGGATTTTATCATAGTGTCTCTGTTGCTAGATAAAAATTTTCAAGATAACGCATATAGGAAACAATGCCCTTTCCTTTAGTGAAATCTTAACCTAAAGTCAATATTAACTTGCATTTCAACTTTTCTGTATGTCTGGTGTCTGCTGAAACTGGTCACCACAGTTCTCAATATCTTATTAGTTTGAATTTTGCTCATGTTTTTTAAACACTTCCTATATGCCATTGTATTAAGTGCTTTTGATTAATCCTTAGTCTTTCTTTAGTCTCCACACCAGTGCCATATGCTAAGAAGCACCTTCTCCCATACTTTATAGGTTAGGAAACCACAGCTTACATGTCACAGCAGTTAGCACAGGGTGGAGGTGAGATCTGAGTCACCAGTCTGAGCCAGAGCCCATATTCTCACCCACCATGTGAAGTGATCTTCCTGGGTTAGCCACCTTATTAGATTTTTCAAGCCAAAGAGCACTGCAATCTTGCAAAGATCTGAGGAGCCCTGTACCATGCAGCCAACAGAGAGCCTGTGTGTGCTAGAGAATTCGGGAGGTAACATACTAAGTGATGTCATTATTCCTGGTATGGTGTCGTCACCTTCCCTAGAATATCTCATCACAAAATCATAATCAAGTTGGTAAAATTGTTATAAACTGAACCCAAAGGACTGCTTAGTCCCAGTTCTCTCTCTAGAGTAGAACAGCTGACACGGAACAACTGGGGTGAGTTTTCCTTGGGTCTGAAAAACAATATGATTTAAGGCAAGAACATTGAGCCACAGGGGATCAGGGTGTTAATGCCCATAAAGTAGATGTGTCAGGCCTCTTTACTTCTCTGGACCCAATTCTGTTCATCTCTGTACCAAAGGAATTATTCATTCATTCATTCAAGGCAGACTTATTAAATGCTTATTATGAACAAAGCCCTGTGCTAGATGTTGGGGTATCCAGACTGTAAGAGACAGTCCTTCCCATCTAGAAGCTTGTAATTTAGTCAGGGGAAGAAAGACAAATTAGTAATTCTGGGTGATGGGTACAATGATGGAAGTATACAGAATGTTCTGTGGTTGACACCTATTAAAGGAACCCAGCCTAGGCCTGGGTGGGAGTGTTCAGGCATAGCTTCCTGGAGGAGATGAGTGAGAACCAACATGAGTCCTGGAAGGATGAGAACAAGTTATCCAGATAAAGAGAGGAGGGAAGTAGAGGGTGAGAAGGAGGGGACAAAGGCATTTTAGGAGGAAGGAACAATGTACAGAGCTTAGGGATGAGAAGGAGCCCGTAAAGTCCCTGCAGAACTGAAAGGAGATCAGAAGGGCTGAAGCTTTGTGGGTGTGCAGGTTGTGGAGGTATGTACCTGTGTGTGCACGTGGGCTGGCAGGTGAGGGGGGTGGAGTGATCAGGGGAGGTGGGGAGAGCCACAGAGCTTATGAGGGACCAGTGGGTGAAGAACTTTGAATACCATGAATATCCTGACCCAAGAGCCATGGGAAACTGGGGAAGAGTTTTAAAGAAGGGGCTGGCTGGAGCTTCCCTGGTGGCGCAGTGGTTGAGAGTCCGCCTGCCGATGCAGGGGACACGGATTCGTGCCCCAGTCCGGGCAAGTTCCACATGCCGCCGAGAGGCTGGGCCCGTGAGCCATGGCCGCTGAGCCTGCGCTCCGCAACGGGAGAGGCCACAACAGTGAGAGGCCCGTGTACCGATCAATCACGCCAGCCCCTTATTTTTTTTTTTTTTTGCGGTACGCGGGCCTCTCACTGTTGTGGCCTCTCCCGTTGCGGAGCACAGGCTCCAGACGCACAGGCTTAGCGGCTATGGCTCACGGGCCCAGCCGCTCCGCGGCATGTGGGATCTTCCCGGACCTGGGCATGAACCTGTGTCCCCTGCATTGGCAGGCGGACTGTCAACCACTGCGCCACCAGGGAAGCCCGATTGATGAGTATTTTTAAAGGACATTCTGGAGACAATGTGGAGAATAATTTTTGGGAAGCAAGTCTGGAGATAAGCAGGTTGGATAGGAGGCTGCTGTACTGATCTAAGCCAGTGGTTCTCAACCTTGATTGGGCAATAGAATCACTTGAAGGGCTTGTTAAAATACAGATTACAGGGCTCCAGCCCCAGAGTTTCTGAATAGGCAGGTCGTTAGTGTGTCCTGAGGATGTGCATTTCTAACAAGTTCCTAAGTGATGCTGATGCTTCTCATCCAGGGACCACACTTTGAGAACCGCTGTTTGAAGCAATGCTGATTGCTAATTGTAAAATTCTGGGATTCTTCCTTACTAAAAAGAAGCTTTTCTTTCATTAATATATATTTTGTAAAACATACTCGTTCTGTGCAAAAGCATTTTTCATTTTTCATAGACCTGATAAACCAAATTCATTATCATTGTCCTAGATAGTCTTACTTGTTTCCATTTCATCTCTTCTATTTTCTCAAGTTGAATTTTATTTGATACAACAGAGAAAAATCTCATGGTACATCCAGTAATTTGCAACAGGATTAAAAAGCTGAAATGTCACTGCAGTTGACTAAATCCTTTGTCTGACTGAAATACAATAGACCAATTGAAGGCTGTAATATTTGGGCTCAAATTTTAGAAATGAAACCTTGTAGAGGAAAAAAAAGTCTTATCTGCTTTACATGGATTTAAAAACCCACTCCTCCTATTCTGAGACTGGGGGAAAAAAGAGGTTATAACTGCAAACTGCATATAAACCCATAATCACAAATTCCTTTTCTTATCAAGTATCTAGAAAGAACATTATATCAAGGAGAAACAATGCCTCTTCAGAAAGGAAAAAAAAAGGAACTCTGTTACTTTAGAACAAGGCCTGCATGTCCTAAGAATCAGTATAATTGAAACAAAAAAGTTCTGTGTTAAATTTTTTCATCTAAATGACAGTGAATCTGAAAAACTATCAGGCAGCTGCGACTTAATGGTGGACTATTCATGCTGCAGAATTATTTTAGCAACACACTGAGTCTGTTAGTGTTGAAACATATACCCATGTTGTAAGAAAGATGTGGTCAAAATTGTCCACATGTAATGATTTACTGACACCATCTCTTAGGAGTTTACTTCCAGTGATTCTATGTGGACTCTCTTTCCTTCATTAATATAACACCTGAGGTGTGACTTTACCAATTCTTTTATCTCTCAGTATCAGCTATTTTCTTCAGAAAGCCCTGCCTCATTATGCTTGTCCGGAGTGTCCCAGTTACAGTTTGGTAACATCAAAGTTGCCTTGAAAATGTAAGAATGCCTCCATATTACTGAAGAATGTTAATCACCTGAATCTTAACAGAAGGCTAAGAACAGCTAGAATCACCAATAAAAGGGACAAATGAAGCTGATTCTATCAATTCAGGCATTCTCTCTTTGCTAAGTAACTCTGTGAACTCACAATTGGTTTCACTAGAAAGGATTACAGCATATCAAGCTGTGGGCCATAATTATAATTACAGGTATGGCGCAGACTGCAGGAGCAGATGAGCTCATAAGAAACAAAGATTTGCTCTGCTGGATGATCTATCTTCACTCAAGAACAAAGAGCAGCAGCATAAATGAGTTACCATGTAAACAAATTGAGCGATCACTAACATACATCAGAGTGTGCGTTTGTCGGCCAATATACACACCTCTCTGCTATGCTGAACCTCTCTCCACCACCTCCGTCATTTTCCCTGTTGGAGGTGAGTTTTGCTTCTCTGTCTTTTCCAGACCTCCTATTGGTGGGCAGGGGCTGATTGGGTAACAGTAACGAAGTTTTGTTCCCATCGTCTTTCACCACCTGTCCCCAACCTCAGTCTATTCTTCTACCACCACAAGAGGACAACACAGCCAGTGACCCTGAATGAGAATATTAAGGCTTTATTTCTATCTCAGCTAGAAGGAGGACAGTCAACCAAACTTTTCGTTAGGGATCGAATACTAAAGTGATAGGCACTGATTTTATCTGTCTTTAGAAAGTCCTCTTTGGGTCCAACAGTGAATTAGGTTGGAATTACAGCTAATTAGAGCCACATGCTTTACTTCTTGACTTCCAGATTTATATGAAAGCAATTTACAGGGCTAGCAGCCAAGTCTCCACCGGCAAAGTGAATCAGAAGAGAACTGCAATTATGCAAATGAGCAAGAAAAGAAAAATAGAAAAGAGAAGAAGAGCTACAAGATCTAGTTTGCCTAATTGAGGTGGGGCAATTGTATCCCTTTTCCCTGCTTTGCTTGATTGTGCTCTCAAAGACTGGTCTAATCTGTGTGGGCTGGATGGCGAAGGACACTGTTGCGGCCCACGGGGATTAGGGTTTCAGTATGGCCTTTCAGAAGACCATGAAGTGGATTAAAAGCGTTTTCAGCCAATCAAGGATTTTAACTTGGTATTTATAAGCCAACATAGGGCAAGATTGAGGGGTGTGGGCACTATTAAGGAATCTTAAGGAATGATATTTTAAAGTAAGAGTCTTGGGCTTCCCTGGTGGCGCAGCGGTTGAGAGTCCGTCTGCCGGCGCAGGGGACACCGGGTTCGTGCCCCGGTCCGCGAAGATACCACATGCCTCGGAGGGGCTGCGCCCGTGAGCCATGGCCGCTGAGCCTGCGCGTCCGGAGCCTGTGCTCCGCAACGGAAGAGGCCACAACAGTGAGAGGCCCGCGTACCGCCAAAAAAAAAAAAAAAAAAGTAAGTCTTTCATCTTTCAACTATTTTAATTGTTGTATGTGAGTCAGTCAAAGTCTTAAAACAACTTTCTTCATATCAGAAATTTGGCTTTGGATACAGAACTGCTAACCTGGAGGGTGACAGCTGGTAAAAGGGCATGTGTGTGTATGTGGGGGGGGGGGTCATTTGTTAAAGTAATGAAAACATTTTTAAATGATGGGCAGCACTTTCTTAGGACTGTGTAGGGTGGGGAGGATCCTGAAAGTATGCATAGAACGAGACTATGTCTTTTTCTACGTAGACTGTAGAACATATGATAGTCTATTTCTATGTCTTTAGTGGTTAAAATTGCATGCCCTGTACTACTTTGCAGACATTGGTTTGGCAACTTGGGACTTTGAGGGCAGAGGAGAAAGTTCAGTGTGTACCGAGTATGTCTGATCAAAAAGGGATGGCAGCAAGCACGGCCTTGGCATTGTAACGAAAACAGTCGCAGCATTTTCCCCTCAAGCCCGCGAGACAGAGACGAATGAGAGGGTCAAGCCCCTTAAAATTTATTAAAGTTTAGAGTCGCTGACAGGCAAGCTCTTTTCAATAGTGACCTCTGTTGTTTGCCAGGACTAGCAGTCCAGTTTTCTGATCACAGCGTGCTCAGGGGCCTGCAGAAAAGGGGCTGAGGTCACGGGGCTGCGCCTGGAGCCTCGCACAAAGCCGGGTCTGATGTGCGTGTCACGTGAGGCGGAGGCCGGGCAACAGAGCGACACGTGCGGCGCGTCCCCCAGGAATGTCAAGGCTCGGGGTTCGGTTTCAGCCTCTGTGTGGGAGGAGAGGGCAGAGACAGGCCTCGGCACTTTGAAACCTTTATCCTTCCTAGTTGTTTGCTTGACTGCAAGGTGCTGTGAAAATCAGGCGCCCTGTGGATTCGCTGCCGGTCATTTAAGGGGGCGGTTGCGGGACGGAGGCGGGGCGGGGGGGAAGGCGCGAGCCTGTTCCTGGCTGCGGGGCGCGGTCCCCACCCCATCCTTCCACCCACCGACCAGCCTTGTCTGTGTGTCTCACGTATAATGCCACGCGGGGCCGTGGAGACGGTGTTTTGATGCCAGGTAGGAAATCAGATAAGGCATTCAGACCTGGCAGCAAATGGTTCATCCAGATCTTCTGCAAGTGATGCCTGGGTGGGATTTTTGCCTAGGCCACGTTAGCTGGAGATTAATTACCAGGAATTAACAGGAGGTGTTTCTGAAAGGGCTATAATAGTATTGCCCTGTGGAAAGTATAAACTAGAAGCCAAAAGCACAGAAAGTCAGGGTTGCCCTTAATTTAACCGCTGGCACTAAATAGCCGTGGTGAAGGTGGTTCCACATGTAATGTTTATTTCTAGTTCTTTGTTGACAGTGAGCAATAAAAGGCCTACGTAGGTGAGAATCATGGTATTTTTTCAGATACGTACACTTGTACACTGGCACAAGTATGGATCTGGGAGAACAGCCCTTTAGAAAGAGGCTTTCTTGATTTCTAGGTAGGTATAACCTATAGTTCAGCATCAGGGTTAAGGAGGGAAGAGTTAATTTACGTGGCCATGAGAGTCCCTCTCACTTCTGAGATTCCTTGAGGCCAAGGATTAATCTGAATTTCATAAGGACCTATTTCTTTTCATTTTCAATGTTTTCCCTTTTGCATCTTTGTACTCCCTTTTCACTGGCCTTGGTGCCCTAAGCACTTCATAATCAAGGTTAGAATAAAGTAGCTTTGCTGCGCGGACATCACAAAACACAATACAACACAAAATACAAAAAAAGCAGGTGGGTCCCCTCTTATCTACAATAACCAGTACTTACTATGTACTCATTAAACAGAGCACCATAAACATGAAATGAAATTACCTTTATTTATTGTCTTTAGTTATTGCTAATGGTTAACATACCATTAACCATTATTTCTTTCATTTCTCACAACTCTGAGGTTCAATGCTATTATGAGTATCCACTTTAGAGATGAGGAAATGGAGGCAAGAAGAGGAGATAAAGCCATAGAATTAATAACGGGGGGGGAGGGGTTAAGATTTGAAGCTAGCCAGATCTGTGAGTGTTATGACATAAGAAAATGCTTTCCCTTCCACAGAATTTTCCTCTCAAGCTCACCCCTTCTCCCATCTACCACTTTCCCCTATTGAAAAAGTTTATATTTACTAGGAAGTGATATTTTAAACTAGAGTTAGTTTTACTTTCTAATTGTAGCCATAATGCCATCAGACCTTGTGTGAATAGCTTTGCAGTATCTTTGGTGCGACATAAAGAATGCTGCAATTATACTGTTTATACGCTTGTGTTGTCCAAGATACTGGATCTGCTCCCTGAGCAATCTGCATGTGACATCAAACTTCCAGAGGCAGCAACTGTACAACACTTGGAGAATGAGTCACAACTTAATGGGAAGGGCGGGAATGAAGTGTTTTTATGTTGCCTTGATTATTCAACTAATCCTCTCTTCTGATGTTTTCAAGGAAGTCAGGCCCACCCAAGAGGAGGAAGAAGTAAAGCCTTTTAGAAATGAGCCGTAGGCTTTATGTCTCTAAAGGATATATCATGACACCTTTTCAATTGGTTATCTAACTGATTCTAAGTGTTTAGTAGAGGGAGAAGATATACATATCTCTATTTAGGTGATGAGATAGTTAAGGATTAATAGAGTTAAATAACTTAAGTTCTATGAGGAGAAAAAAACAATGTCATTATCCCTCTATCTATAGTTTCTAGGCAGCAACATAAAACTATATTCCTATATTTTTGAAATCACTAGGTTTTCTTACCCCTCTAGAGACAGTGAAGTTTTGTGCTCAAAGTCTTTTAGTTTGAATGGACAATTATAAGATTGTTGCAGGCATCCTATTTCTTTAAGGCATCAAAAGGCCTTCTTGTATTAAAAATTGCTTTATACAAATAGTAAATAATTAGAATACCGAGGGAAGCCATTGAAGGTCTTGGTTTTTATTCTTGAATCTCCTTCTACTTTACGTGTGGAAGAATATAGTAGTATTTCTCAAATAATAAAGAAGTTCTTTAAAAAACCCTTCAATGTTGTGAGAGTCTGCACAGGTCTTTAATAATAGACATAGGTGGTTGATGGTAAGAGGCCTTTAGGCACATACCTAACAGGGCCTTCAGGCTTTCTCTGTTCCCTAATCTCATAGGATCTGTCATGTTCTATTTTATTTTATTTTATTATTATTATTATTATTTTTTTGCGGTACGCGGGCCTCTCACTGTTGTGGCCTCTCCCGTTGCGGAGCACAGGCTCTGGACGCGCAGGCTCAGCGGCCATGGCTCACGGACGCAGCCGCTCCGCAGCATGTGGGATCTTCCCAGACCGGGGCATGAACCCGCGTCCCCTGCATCGGCAGGCGGGCTCTCAACCACTGCGCCACCAGGGAAGCCCTAGATTTTTTTTAATATGAAATTTTCTCTCTTTTTCTTTTTTTCTAGGTAGTCAGCTGAAGATTTATTCTTTCCTTCACTTCAGAGAAAGGATCATCATAAAAATGTTCCACTCTTCTTTTACCTTCCCAAATAAAACTTTCAAGAATAATGGTCTGTTGTTTTCTTTTTTTTTTTTTAATGGTCTGCTGCTTTCTAGGTCTCTCTGACTTTAGGCAAGGACATTTCTATTTCAATTTTTTTTTTTTTAACATCTTTACTGGAGTATAATTGCTTTACAGTGGTGTGTTAGTCTCTGCTTTATAACAAAGTGGATCAGTTATACATATACATATGTTCCCATATCTCTTCCCTCTTGCGTCTCCCTCCCTCCCACCCTCCCTATCCCACCCCTCCAGGCGGTCACAAAGCACCGAGCTGATCTCCCTGTGCTATGCAGCTGCTTCCCACTAGCTATCTACCTTACGTTTGGTAGTGTATATATGTCCATGCCACTCTCTCACTTTCTCCCAGCTTACCCTTCCCCCTCCCTGTATCCTCAAGTCCATTCTCTAGTAGGTCTGTGTCTTTATTCCCGTCTTGCCCCTAGGTTCTTCATGACCATTTTTTTTTTTTTTAGATTCCATATATATGTGTTAGCATACGGTATTTGTTTTTCTCTTTCTGACTTAACGTCACTCTGTATGACAGACTCTAGGTCCATCCACCTCACTACAAATAACTCAATTTCATTTCTTTTTATGGCTGAGTAATATTCCATTGTCTATATGTGCCACATCTTCTTTATCCATTCATCTGTCGATGGACACTTAGGTTGCTTCCATGTCCTGGCTATTGTAAATAGAGCTGCAATGAACATTGTGGTACATGACTCTTTTTAAATTATGGTTATCTCAGGGTATATGCCCAGTAGTGGGATTGCTGGGTCGTATGGCAGTTCTATTTTTAGTTTTTTAAGGAACCTCCATACTGTTCTCCATAGTGGCTGAATCAATTTACATTCCCACTAACGGTGCAAGAGGGTTCCCTTTTCTCCACACCCTCTCCAGCATTTATTGTCTGTAGATTTTTTGATGATTTAAAAATGTTTTAATTTAGCATCTACTACGTACCAAACAATGGAACAGAGAAAAATGTCCCCTGATTTCCAAAACTCACCATCTCAGTACTGGACAAGATAGGGTTTTTGTTTTTTTTTAGTATTATAAGTCATATTTAAAATTTAAGCTTAAGTGTTATAAATTTTAGATTTAATTCTTTTGTTATCTTGGACATATTATATAGGTTTCTAGAAAAGGGACAAATGAGGTCTGAGGAATCCAGTGCTCCTATTTTTTTATTGTGTTAATAAACAACTACAGTTATTGTATGTAATTATTTCTTCTTAGTTAATATTTGTTGATTAGTTTTTCCAGGCTATAAACAAAGATGAATGTGACTTGTTGTGAAACTCAGTGTTTTAGTTCCTTTGGTTTTTAACAAAGTAGCTTTAATGCTAAACATCAGAAGCTGCAGCGTCCTCCCAGAACTTATAAACAGCAAATATTACATTCCCAGGGCTGATGTTTTGAAACCTTTGACAAGTGTCCAATGTTTCATTGAGCTATTCAGGATCTCAGCTACCATTGTCAGCTATGAAACAAGTGGCTCAAGACCCCAGGAGAGAAGGAGCTTCCATCTCAACTTAGAGTCTAGGAAGCAACTCGAATGTTTCTCAGCAGGCTCATCTGGAGGCTTTTCTTAGTTGCCTTGATGGTTTTGAGTAAAGAGAACTTGCTGATTTATATGTAAATCATGATTTCCTAGAAATCATAGCTAACTTCAGGCTATATTAGGGTGCCTAAATAGTAGTTGAGCAAGCTTTTGGGGGGAGACTGGCACGCCTGGTGAAATTCCCTGATATACTTGGGTAGAAGTTTAATAGGTGAGGAAACTACAGAGAGGTTCATTATTGGTGCTCATTGGTATGCATTTAGTGTAGGTCTTCTTCACTAGATCTAAATTCATTTTTACCACTGTCCATCTTTTGAACTATCTTTCAAAATCAAAGAAAAGATCTAAGTACTGCCACTCCCTTCTAGAAACCACCAGGAAAACAACATTTCTAGCCTTATATTGTATATTCTCTTCAGTTTGCTAATTGTATTTTGATTTGCTGCTGAATTTGTCACTGATCCATTTCTATGTCCACGACTGAGCATTACTGGGTTTTTTAAAGTTTATGGATATTCTACCTTTCCCTCCAAAAGAATTTAAGGCAGCTTGTAAAGATAAACCCAATAAAAAATTCTCTACTTCAAGGCTGTGTCCAAAATACAAGAAGTCCTTAGGGTTTATTTTTCAATTATTATGCAAAATGTGAAATAACCAATAAGCAGCAAAAGCGAATTTTACTTTCTGTGTTGATTTTGTCCTCATATTACCATCGCAGTAATAATCAAGAGGAGTCTGCCACCTGAAACTAGGCAGAGCTCTTGGGCTCGCCGAAGTCAGTACAACATGCCCAGGAGTGTTCTCAGAACACCTTTGATTTCACCACCCCGGGTCTTCACAGAGAAGGGTATGCAGCCAAACGGTAATTGTTAGTTGTCATCTTCTGCTGGGAAATAAGATAATTAAGTAATTGCTTTCATGCCACCACTTACAGATACCACAGCCTCTCTCTGGAAAATAATAACCCTTTAAGTGGACCAAGCCCATATGTTATAGCATATGACTTTTTTGGGTTCTGCAGCGTTTAGCATTTGAGACTGTAGTTTGGATACATTTCAGAGGAGCACAGCCAACTTGGCATTACTCAGTGTCTGACCAGCCAACCTGGACCCCTTCAGAAGGTGATTTTCCAGTCTGAATTTTTCAGGGCCTTGTTTTCCCCCTCGTATTTCCTTCTCCATTATGTTGCTTGCATTCATGGCTTATTAGCAGGGCCAGCAGAAATGTTGGCTGCAAAAGTCAGGAGAAGTACAATCGGTCCAAATTGAAGGTCGCTAGGCATATAGATGAAAGATTTAGTGGGGAAGAAATATGGTTTTAAACGAATTTTTTGAATGCTTTCAGATTTTATTAGTCTGTCATATCTTTGATGTTACTTATCAAAGGAAATGGATCTTTCTGTGTTCCTCTCAATCTATGAATGTGCTCAAGTGAATCCCATTTATTTTCCTGTTTTTTTTTTTTTTTTTTTTTTTACGACCAGTAGGCAAAAACCCACTTTCCTCTCAGTTTTTCTGTGGTACCATCATGGATTTATACTTCTCTGAAGAAGTTTCTCCACTTGCTTCCTTCCCATGACTTCTCAGCCCTCTTCATCTGACATGCTCTTTCATCACTTTGATGCTTCTGCTCTCCCCAATGTCACCCATGTGGTACTGATTGCTACATCCAGTGGATGCTGTCAGTCCTTATCTTGCTGAGCCCCTACTGCATTTGGTGCTGTGGATCATTCTTTACTTCATGAAGCTCTCTTCTCCCGTAAGATCCATGAGGCTATATCCCTCTAGCTAGTCTTGTAACATTCTGACCATCTCTTTTCTGGCACCTCTTCCTCCATCCACAAAAACAAATGTTGCCATAGCCCTGGGTTATGTCCTTTGTAAGCTGCTTTTCTCACTCTATATGTTTCACCTGAGTAAAATTCCCCATTTTGATTGAACAGATACCTTTTGCTAATGACTCTCTCTCTTTCTCTCTCTCTCCAGTCTCAACTCTCATTCAAGATTTGGATTTGCACATCCAGTTTCCTGTTTTTTGTTGCCACCTACATAGTTCATTGGCCTCTCAAACGGAATTGACTCTTGAATTTTTGTCTTTCCTCTTTCATTGTCTCCTCTTAGTGTATTCTTTTTCCTTTAGTGTCTTCACCATTTACCCAAATTAGAAATCCAGAATTTCACTTTACATCCCTTACTCTATCAGTTGTCTAGACTGGCTAGATTTGCCTCCAAATAGTTCTTGAATAAATCCCTTTCCTCCATTCCTATCTTGACCTTAGTTCTAGTCTTTGTCATCTCTTGCTTGGATTATTTATTTATTTTATTTTTGGCTGCGTTGGGTCTTCGTTGCTGCGCACAGGCTTTCTCTAATTGTGGCCAGCAGGGGCTACTGTTCGTTGTGGCACGTGGGCCTCTCGTTGCAGTGGCTTCTCTTGCCATGCAGCACAGGCTCCAGGCACACGGGCTTCAGTAGTTGTAGCATGTGGGCTCAGTAGTTGTGGCTCACGGGCTCTAGAGCGCAGGCTCAGCAGTTGTGGCATATGGGCTTAGTTGCTCCACGGCAGGTGGGATCCTCCCAGACCAGGGTTCGAACCCGTGTCCCCTGCATTGGCAGGTGGATTCTCAACCACTGCGCCACCAGGTAAGTCCTCTTGCTTGGATTAATGCAAGAGTTATTCTAATTGTTCTTTCTACAACTAATTGTTTCTCCTTCTCAAATCTATCCTCCACAATACTACCTGAAGTATAATAAATCTTATCTGAAGTAAAATGCAAATTTGACCCCTGTTACTCCCTTGCTTAAATCTCTTCAACTCTTCATTGTCTAACTATCCTATAGGCCCTATAGGTTTGCATTTAAGATTCTTAATTTATGAAAATATTTCCATTACTCTAAGAGATGGATCCAAAAAGATATTGCTATGATTTATGTCAAGGAGTGTTCTGCCTATGTTTTCCTCTAGGAGAGGAAATAAACGAATGGTCAATTAATCTACGTCAAAGGAGGCAAGAATATGCAATGGAGAAAAGATAGTCTCTTCAGTGAGCAGTGCTGGGAAGACTGGACAGCTACATGTAAAAGAATGAAATTGGAACATTCTCTAACACCATATATAAAAATAAGCTCAAAATGGATTAAAGAACTAAATGTAAGACCAGATACTATAAAATTCCTAGAGGAAAACATAGGCAGAACACTCTTTGACATAAATCACAGCAATATTTTTTTGGATCCATCCCCTAGAGTAATGGAAACAAAAGCAAAAATAAACAAATGGGACCTAATTAAACTTAAAAGCTTTTGCACAACAAAGGAAACCATAAACAAAACAAAAAGACAACCTATGGAATGGGAGAAAATATTTGCAAACAAAACAACGAACAAGGGCTTAATTTCCAACAATATACAAATGGCTTATATAACTCAATATTTAAAAAAAACAACCCAATCAAAAATTAGGCAGAAAATCTAAAGAGAACATTTCTCCAAAGAAGACATACAGATGCCAACAGGCACATGAAAAGATGCTCAGCATTGTAATTATTAGAGAAATGCAAATCAAAACTACAATGAGTTACCACCTCACACCGGTCAGAATGGCCATCATCAAAAAGTCTAAAAATAATAAGTGCTGGAGAGGGTGTGGAGAAAAGGGAACCTTCCTATACTGTTGGTGGGAATGTAAATTGGTGCAGCCACTATGGAAATCAGTATGGAGGTTCCTGAAAAAAACTAAAAATAGAGCTGCCATATGATCCAGCAATCCCACTCCTGCGCATATATCCAGAGGAAACCATAATTTGAAAAGACACATGCACCTCAATGTTCATTGCAGCACTATTCACAATAGCTGAGACATGGAATCAACCTAAATGTCCATTGACAGATGAATTGATAAAGATGTGGTATGTATATGTATATACAATGGAATATTAGTCATAAAAAGAATGAAATAATGCCATTTGCAGCAACATGAATGGACCTAGAGATTATCATACTAAGTGAAGTAAGTCAGAGAGAGAAAAACAAGTATCATATGATATTACGGATATGTGGAATCTAAAAAAAAAATAATACAAATGAACTTATATACAAAATGGAGATAGATCCACAGACATAGAAAACAAACTTATGGTTACCAAAGGGGAAAGGGGCAGGGAGTGATAAATTAGGAGTTTGGGATTAACATATACACACTACTAAATAAAAAATAGATAGCCAACAGATATACCTACTGTATAGCACAGAGAACTATACTCAATATTTTATAATAACTTATAAGGGAAAAGAATCTGAAAAATTATATATATATATATATATATATATATAAGCTACTTTGCTGTGCACCTGAAATTAACACAACATTGTAAATCAACTGTACTTCAATTTAAAAAAAAGATTCTTAATATGAAAATAATATCCTCCACAAATTGCATCCTGCTCTTCTTTCTCACCACCCTCTGTCATACTCTAAGCTTCTATATTGACTAGTTTTTGTTCCCTGCACATGCTGTATTTCACCTCTAAGACTTTTTCATATGGGCTCACATTCTTGGAATGACATTTCCTTCCTTTTTTACCAGTGGCTAACTCCTTTAAGACTCAGATCCAGTGTTACAGCTACCAGGAATCCTTCTCCAATAACTCCCAAACAAGATTATGCACCCTCCCTTAGTGATCCTATAACACTATGTCCACAAATGTGACTGTGTTTTACTGCATTACAAAATCATTAATCTTTAATGTGTCTGTGTCCACCGCTATAGACTCTTAAGACAGTTCCATACTAGTGTATTCCATGTGGCTTCTGTAGTACCTTGCACATAATAGCTACTTAGCAAATGTTGATTGCATGAAGGTTGTGTTGATTGGATATTGAAGTTTGCCTCACCTAAGACTCTTAGGTACCAGTATCTCTTGATTTATCATTGCTAGATCTTTCAGTTCTTTATGATTTCTTCCCAAGTGCTATGTATTTAAAATACCTTAACAATTACAGCTCCTTTAATGAAACTTTATAATAATAGCTCTTGGAAGCTTTAACTCTTTCTTCTCACAATGGCTTTAAGTTATACTTTTGTAAAAAGTTGTATGTTCTCTGCCAGCACCCTGGAAACCCCTGGGGTGGGAAGGGGGAACACAAAGAAAGCAAGCTCAACACACATCTCTAGTTCATGGAATGCCAAGTTCCTTCTGGGATGATAAAGTTGCCAAGCACCAAAGTACTCTAACTCGTCATCCTCAGTGAATGAGAGGAAGAGGTGGTGTGGAAAGAACATCCTGTTTTGCAGAACCTCAGTGACTAAAATGTTGTCATCTCACGTTATTTTCTTTTTTCTCATTAGTGCATCTGTTTAATCTTGTACAGCCCCCAACACTAACATGGTTACTTTAGGTCATTAAAGTCTAGATTATGCAAAGAAGATAGAGAATAAGAAAAGCAGGACAGTGAATTCGTTGTTTCACAGCCCTAAGAGGTAACAGTAGCACAAAAGATTTCACAAGCACCGTCTTCTCATTTCTGGAGATCTTTGAATGATGTGATGCCAATCATGACGACTTTTCATTAGCTCTCCTATCTGAATCATTGTATTACCAGAAGCAATTTATTTCTATTTTATAAGGATACTTAGTTTGAAAACATCCACCAGTATAGTGAAGTTCTCATTAACAACAATGTTGGGGTTATACAAGAAGAGAGTTCTACTATATCAAGAATGTAGTAAATGCTTTATATATGTTCTCTTACTTAGCCTGCACGATAACATTCTGAAATAAGATCCATTATCTGATTTTTAATGTGTGGAAACTAAGCTCACGGGGCATAAGTAACTGTCTTGAGGTTTTACAGTTGGTAAGTACCTGAACTTGAAACATCAGTCTGTTTTTGTCTCAGTTTAGGTACTCTAAAACTCCTTGTTCTTTTTGCTAAAATATAGCTTGTTTAATTTGACTCTTACAGCTATTTTGGATGTTTTTAGCTTTAATAAGCTATGTATTGAAAGCAGTGGATGTGTCATTTCAAATTCTTGAGTGATGAGTACATTTATTACTATCGGAGGCTCAAATGCCAGAACTTGACAAATGTCAGCAATAATTAAATGTTAGTATTTGTTACTTGTTATTTAAGATATGAGCTACAGCAGTATTTTTATTCACAAGGAAGGATGAGAAATATCTCTTGCTTTCATGGGTCACATAACCTGTTCAGGTTAGTTAGTCCCTATGTTTGTGACGACAGCTTAACAAGTTGATAGCACTTGTCTTTATGGCTCTTCAGTCGAACTTGATTTTGATCTTTGAAATGAAAGGATTAGAGGAGTACTAACTTCACATTGCATGCCTACTCATGAAACATGATTTTATCAAACATATGAAGAAAACTACTTAAAAATGACATTTCTCTTTAAGACCATTTAAAAATTCTGTGTAATTTTAAAGTCTGTAGGTTGCTTACCTCTTCAGAAAGTCACTCGGAGGAAGCAAGTCTTGAATTAGAGACAAATATTGCTAATTAGGAACTCCAACCTGAAGGTTCCAAATCCTTAAATCTCTCTAATAAAAGGAGATACACACTCTCAATATGAAATTCAATTGTTTTTCTTTTCTAATAAGGGCAGAGATGGTTTTACCATATTTGAGAAAGTATTTTGGATTTCATCACTTTAATTAAAACATCTGGCTAAATCCCTTCTTTGCCATTTTCTGAAGTTCATCTTTGGGTGTGTAAGATTATCTTCTAAAATATTAGATTAAAATGTGATTAACTGCACTCTCCTACATATTATAATCTTTAAAAAAATCAGAGAAGATGAGAAATGAGCTATGTCATTTCCTTTTTAAAAATAAAACATATGTTCTTTATTATGGGACATACCATAGTGTCACACCCTTCTAGAATTGTGTCAGGATTATATTTCAGATTGCCAAGAAAATATCATATCAGCTTAATACTTAGATCCAATCAAGTAGGCAAATACAATTTTATGGGATATAATAATAACAAGTTGTACAGCTTAAGAACGGCTTTTGAATTCACGTACACCAAGCTGTGCTATATAAAAGCCAAAGGAGGCGGTGAGAACTTAGCTGGGTTCAAACCCATAAAGCCAGCTCTCAGTAGCATGAGTCACTCAGAGATAAAGGCGTCCAGTGATTTACTTGAATTATTCACTGCCAGCCTGGAAAAGATTTGGGAAATAAGCAGTGTACTCACTTTTTTGATGGCATGGCAAAAGAAAGGCTAATTCATAAAAAGGAGAAGCCCCTTTCATTTGACGTTGGATTTCCTCCTAGCTCAAACACAAATGGCATTGCTAATAACAAAGCAATGTGCTGAGAGGCTAGATGGAGGCTGTGGGGCTTAAAGAATTGGCTACCGGGCTTCCCTGGTGGCACAGTGGTTAAGAATCTGCCTGCCAATTCAGGGGACACAGGTTCGAGTCCTGGTCTGGGAAGATCCCACATGCCACGGAGCAACTAAGCCCGTGCACCACAACTGCTAAGCCTGCGCTCTAGAGCCCACGAGCCACAACAACTGAGCCCATGTGCCACAACTACTGAAGCCTGCGCATCTAGAGGCCATGCTCTGCAACAAGAGAAGCCACTGCAGTGAGAAGCCCACACATTGCAATGAAGAGTAGCCCCCGCTCACCACAACTAGAGAAAGCCCACGCACAGCAATGAAGAGCCAACGCAGCCAATAAATAAATAAAGTTAAAAAAAAAATTGGCTACCATCTTTTGAGCATAATAAGGGCAACCTGGGTAATTTTCAGTCCACAAATGGTCTCATTTCACAGGTTTATTTCTCCTCCTTCTCCTTCTTCTCCGAACATCAGATAAGAGTTCATTAACTTCCCAAGCAGCTGGGATTTGGAATAAACTTGACAGTTACCATTTTTACCCTGTGAATGATTTCTTGGCCTGGTTAGTATGATTCAGGTACGTGCAGATTCTTTATGGAGCTTTAGGATGATGAAGTTTGCTTACAATGAGAAAGTACGTTATCCACCATCTTTTCTCTTGGAAGATATTGACAGTCTGGTTATATAATCTGACCCAGCTGAGAAATTGGGCCATGCTAAATTAACCACAAACTCATCATCATGACACTAGATGGTATTTGAGTCTCTTCCCCAGTGCTGGCACTGCCTCTTCTAAATTCAGGAAAGGGGTCAGGGCTCATGAGAACAGCAATCCATGGTTCAGCCAGGCCCATACAGTGTGTCCTCGCCAGTAAAGGAATGACATAAATTGTTTGCTGGGAACTCCTTAGAGATGGAATAAAAGAAACAGGAAACGGTTTCTTAATACCAAGAAATTGTTTATACCAGGCTTCAGGAAAGTCTAGAAGGTCATCAGTCATTTTCTGTAACCTGAACGCATGTATTTGTCAGGTTACATCTGTACTAGCTGCAGCCATGCTTTTTGGCTTCTTTGTCTGATTCCTTATGCAGAAAGCACAAACTTTCTGATAGCTGCTTTTGCCCGCCATGGTTGCTTCATGGCTGAAACCTGACTGTGTTTCACTGTGTCCTTAAAAGCAGCGTTTGCTTCTGTCTTCTGGCTGCCCGCTTTCACAGCCTGGGCAGCAGTTGTTAGTGCTCCTTCTCCGTGGCCCTGCCCAAGGGACACTGATTTGCGGGAGGATGATTCCAATTCTGGCTTTGGTTTCCCTCCCACATAAAGTGTCTCTCTGTTTAACTGGCATAGTCTCCTGATACTTGGATTGGAGGAAACTCATTTTACAACCTTGTTTCTGCTAGTGTGCTCATATCATTCCTAGTTTAATAATAAACCTTTTTTTGTTGTTGCTCTTAGCATAATTTGTAAATTACTTCCCAGAGCTGCCCTTACTAAATGTCTATGACCTTCTTGTCCAGAAAGGCTTGACAAGCAGAAGCTGCTGCCTGGGGGCTGGAATGTACCACTTCCTGTTCTTTCTCTCCAAGCTGAAGCGTTCTATCCAAACAAAAACTCAAGTCCCTGCACATGTGACCCAGAGTTAGTTTGAAACGAAACTCTCTGAAGATGAAAAACTTTACACATTAACTTCTGGTTTCACTCCATCTACTCACAGTGCCTAAGACCACAAAGAGGGCCTTTTTAAAAGAACCAAAATAAACAAAAGGATGGCTCAAGCTGTGGACTAAGGCAAACAAGCAACCAGCAGCCACAGATAGCATCAGATTAATTGCTGCTGAGTCCTGACAAAATGTAAGAATCCAGGACAATGGCATTGTCGCCTTTGAGTCAATGACCCCACAGCCCTGCCAGGACACGACTCATTCCTCCTGGGGTATTTCAGTGTAAAGAAAATTAGTACTTGGACCCCAACCTAGGGTGTTTATGAGCAGAAAGAGCAGAAGAATCCCATGTCTTGCTACAAAAAAACCATGACAACAGTATGGTCCTTCTGTTATAAAAATCTGGGATTCATTTTTATGTGTTCCTTATAGCCATGTTCCCAGTGTTTCTATCAATAATTTACTTAAGGTACCATGTGAGCCCTACCAAAAGGGACACATAGCCAGATAGTGCACTGACGGCTGCTTTTTTTCTTTAGGAGATGAATTAACAATAGGTCATAACATGAATGGAGACGGGAAATCACCAGCCAATCACTGAGGTGCCTTCCCTTAAAAGGGCAGATGTAAGGGGAGAAACTTCATTTTATCAAAGAGGAGATGCCTTTGCAGGGCAGAAATAGAGACAAAGATGTAGAGAACAAACGTATGGACACCGAGGGGGGAAAGCGGTGGGGGTGGGGTGGGGGGGTGGGGGTGGGGGTGGTGTGATGAATTGGGAGATTGGGATTGACATGTATACACTGATGTGTATAAAATTGATGACTAACAAGAACCTGCTGTATAAAAAATTAACAAAATAAAATTCTAAATAAATAAGAGGAGATGCCACCCAGGAGAGGGAAGCCATTGGGAAGAGGGCAGGAGTTGGAAAGATGGTGATTCTGGGTCTCGGAGGTGATAGTAAGTATTTAGCAGATGGCTGTGGGGAGAACTGAGAAGGCTGAGCACCAACCAGAGTTATACATGCTTTGGGTTCTGGACAGGCAGGGAATGAAGACTCATGAATGAGTGTGACACCGGTGGGAGGTTGTCTTTCCCCTAAGGACTTCCATGGCAGGCTTCTGCTCCAGCTCTCGTGGTGGCCATTGGATCAATGGACCTTGCTTCTGCCCTGTTCTGGGCCAAACTTTAGGATGGTGATTTTGTGGCATGGGCAACACTTCTGCTTTCTTAAGCCCATGTTTCTCCCCTGGTGAGATCCTTAGCACCCACCATTCATGAGATGCCTGATGGCTAGTGAGCAGCACAGCAGTGTCCAGCAGAACAAGTACAACACAGCCTTAATCTGCACTTCTTAACATCTCTGGGGTGACCAAGACTTGAAAGAGCTGTAACTCACAGGCCTGGCCTGCTCAACTGCAAGAATCCACTGGGATATCCCCACGTATCCCTGGGGGTGGGGAAGTCCCCATTCCTCACCCTGAATATTTGCTCCCACAGAGTAGGATGCCATCTTGGCCCCTCTGGTTGCTACAGAAGCCAGGGTTTGCTCTCAGATCATATCGTTTACTCACAACTCTCCAAGGCCACATTCTTAAGCCACTAGCATCACTCTCACTGTCAAGGCTTTGCAAGAGACAAAGCCAGGCAATATTCCCCCTCCCCTGACTCCGCCATTTTCATGTGCATTAGGGAGCCCTGCATATACAATCAGGAAGGAATGGGAGCCTTGGATGAGGCATGGAAAGGATTTTCTTGCAGGTGGAAGGAACATCAAGAACATTAGTTGTATGCTGGGGTGATTAACTAACCGAGGGGTCCTCAGGATATGGAACATTTTGGTGCTAAGACTATGAAAGTCTCAGGCCAAAGAAGATAAAATAAATTGGTCACCCTATTGCACACAAAACTGTATAGGGAATCATCCCATTTTCCCTTATATGACAAAACTTTAATTTGGATTCTGTTAATTTGGAATTTGTTTCAAAAAAGGCTGAAAAATGCATGCTTGACAAATTATTATAATAGGCATATATGTAGAACACAATCAATTTTAGAGCAATTTTAAAAAAAAGTCTTCTGCAAGCACTTACATATTGATATACATCTGTCAACTTAACACTGTCCTTAAGTTGTACTTTAAAGTGAGATTCAAGGCCTTCAACTGGATATTGCTGTTAGAATAATGGTATTAATTATAACTAGGATTTATATAGTACTATGTAATTTGGAAAAAATTTTAAATCCATTTTCGTGTTTGATCCCTGCACCAATTTTGGGAATGTTACTTTCATTCACATTTTTTTTTTTTTTAATGCAGAAAGCGAGGCTTAGAGAAGTTCAGAGACTGACAAAAGGCCACACAGCTCATAAACAGAACAGGATGTCAAATGCAGTACAAAGCCTGTGCTTTTAAATTCTTAAGCAATATACCAGGCAAAGGGAGTAGCATGTGTGAAGGCCCTGAGGTAGGTCAGAGAGAGATTGATACCATCAAGGAACACAGCTTTGTAAAATGTGTGTAGTCAGAGATGAAGCTACAGAGTTTTGTGGGGTCCGGAAGGCAGTGTGCCATGAGGGCCTTGGTAAAGAGTTTAGCCTCTAAAATAAAGGAGTGGGATGATCCTGAAACAGATGAGTGAAATGATCAATCTTGCATTTAGAAAAGTTTCTGCTGTTGCTTTGTGAAAGATTTATCTGGGGAGGTCAGTTAGGAAACAATTGAGGTTGTTCAAGCGGACAAAGATGATGGCTTGGACTAGGGTTCTGGTAGCGAAGGTGGAGAGGAGTAGATGGATTGGAAAGATATGCAGAAGGTAGAATCAGTGGAGTTGATTGGATGTAGGGTATGAGGGGGAAGATGATGTCAAGGATGACCTCGGACCGACAAGGTTCCTGGGAAGACCAGCAGGACAGCTGTCAGAATGCTGATCTTTCAAACGCATTACAACTCCACTGGGTAACTTAGCAAACCATAAACACAGCCCACTATATACAGTGCCCGTGAGTGGAAAATGAAAAATAGAAATGTTCTCTCCTACTGCAGCCTCTTTCTGAACCTATTTTCAGAGCAGTCAGTTGAAAATTAGCCCTTAGATCCAGTTTTAAAATCTTTAAACCAGCTAGGCCTAATACTATTTACTGGAACATGTTGTTTGTTTGTTTAATTATAAGAATTTAAATATTTTGTCATCTACCAAAATAATAAATCATTAAGTTTGGAGCAAAGGAAAACAAAACAGCTGAGGAGAACTAAAACTGAAGAAACGTGAGAAGGGGGTTTTGTCATTTTCCCCCCAAAACATTTTCTTGCTTTGGCCAGTGGAAGTGAATTAATAAGTGAATATGTTCCTATCTATATTTTTTGAGTTATGAAATTTGTTCCTCTCCATTCCCCTGGTAGTAAGTTTCATAGTATCCCCAGAAATTCATGTCCATTCAGAACTTCAGAGTGTGACCTTATTCAGAAACAGGGTTTTTGAGGTGTGATTAGTTAAGGATTTGGAGATGAAATCATCCTGGATTTAGAGTGGGTCCTAAATCCAATGACTCTGTTTTTTTTTTTTTTTTTTTTTTTGCGGTACGCGGGCCTCTCACCGCCACGGCCTCTCCCGTTGCGCAGCGCAGGCTCCAGACGCGCAGGCTCAGCAGCCATGGCTCACGGGCCCAGCCGCTCCGCGGCATGTGGGATCTTCCCAGACCGGGGCACCAACCCTCGTCCCCCTGCATGGGCAGGCAGGCCCTCAACCACTGCGCCACCAAGGAAGCCCATCAATGACTGTGTTCTTATAAGAGACAAAGGGGAAGACCATGTGAAGACAGAGGCAGGATTAGTTATAGAGCCACAAGCCAAGGAATGCCTGGGACCACCAGAAGCTGGAAGAGGTAGGAAGATGCAACTCAACCAATAACAACCTGAAGCTTTCAAAGGGAGGATGGCCTTGTTGACACCTTGATTTCAGACATCTCGCTTCCGCAACTAAGAGAGAATAAATTTCTGTTGTTTTAAGCCAAGTTTGTGATAATTTGTTATGGCGGCTCTAGGAGACTAATACACTCACTAAATAATGTTGAACAATTGGTTTGCTGTTGTGTGTGTTTTAGTCCAAGCTAGTTCCCTGGTTTCTGGCAGGAGCAACAAGGAGTATGTGATGCACTTTTCAAAAGGAAACACTGGCAGAAAGGAGGTTTAGCTGGGAAAATGAATTCAGACTTAGACATGTTGAGTTTCAGTTGTCTGTGCCATATCTAAGTGGAGATGTTAAACTGTCAATTGGTTATATGGTTCTGCATTTCAGAATGTTGGTTTGGGCTGTGTTATATATGCTGGGAGTTATCTGTGCACAAGTGGTACATGACTCATAGCAGTGCTCAAGATTGCTGAGGATGTGAGTGTTGTGAAAGAGAAAAGAGGAATGCTTCAAACACTTCCCTGAGAACTTCCATCATTTAAATATGAGTAGAAAATAATAAATGCTGGAGAGGGTGTGGAGAAAAGGGAACCATCCTACGCTGTTGGTGGGAATGTAAATTGGTGCAGCCACTACGGAAAACAGTATGGAGGTTCCTGAAAAAACTGAAAGTAGAGTTACCATATGATTCTGCAATCCCACTCCTGGGTATATCTGGAGAAAACTATAATTCGAAAAGATACATGCACCCCAATGTTCATTGCAGCACTATTTACAATAGCCAAGACATGGCAACAACCTAAATGTCCATCGACAGATGAATGGATAAAGAAGATGTGGTAAATATATACAATGGACCATTAGCCATAAGAAAGAATGAAATAATGCCATTTGCAGCAACATGGATGAACCTAGAGATTATCATACTAAGTGAAGTAAGTCAGACAGAGAAAGACAAATACCATATGATATCACTTATATGTGGAATCTGGAAAAAAAAGATACAAATGAACTTATTTACAAAATAGAGATGACTCACAGACATAGAAAACAAAGGGGAAGGAGGGGGATAAATTAGGAGTTAGGGATTAAAACATACACACTACAATATGTAAAAGAGATAAACAACAAGGACCTACTGTATAGCACAGGGAACTATACTCAATTATCTTGTAATAACCTATAATGGAAAAGGATCTAAAAAAGAATAGTTATACAAATGTATGTATAACTGAATCACTCTGCTATATTCCTGAAACTATAGTTGATTGTAAATCAACTATATTTCAATAAAAATTAAAAAAAATAAACATGAGTAGAGGAGGAAGAGATGAGAAGAGATGCTAAAGGAGACGGAGGGAAGAGTAGAGAAGATGGAAAAGAAACAGGAGAGGAGGGTGGCATATCTGCCAGGGGAGGAGACTACCTGCCTGTGTTGGATACTGAGATGTCAGACAAGACACAGAGTGAACACGGCCATTGGAATAGCAACGCGAAGGTCATTGGTCACCTCAGCAAGAATATTTAGGCAGAGTGGGATTCAGATTGGAGCAGCTTGGGAAGCATGGACAGACTTGAAATATTCTAATACATTTTCTAAAAGGAAGCAAGTGAATGGGAAATGAGAAAATCAAGATAGCAGGGCTCACAAAGCTTGGCTGTGAAGGACAGTGGAATAAGAGAGTGCTGTGTGTGTGTGTGTGTGTGTGTGTGTGTGTGTGTGTGTGTGTGTGTTCTAAGATAAAAGTGTCTTAGGCATAGTTAAACGCTGTTGAAAGGGAACGCTGAGGGGGAGAATTGTTTGTAGGGAATGAGTTTGAGAATACACAGTGGAGAGAGGAGATAATCACTAGTGCCAATTTCCACAGGAGGGGATTGGAGATGGGATTCATAGGGCGCATGGAAGAAGTTGGCTTTAGATAGGAGGTGTGATCTTTCTTCTATTGTGACAGCAGGGAAGGTGAGGACAGGTGGGAGGAGCTGTGGATGGGCAGGTATAGATTTTGTGGTGGGAAGCTCAGGTTGGGAGTTATCATCTAATATATGTCTTTTCCCAGAAAGTTAAAAGTTCATGACTTAATTTTTTTCTAGTTCAGACGCTACTTTACACTGAGATCCTCTTCAATATCTATAATTAAGCCAAATAAGTGACATTTTAGGATTGTGGTTTCTCTAAAACTTTAGACCACATGACTCTGTATTTGGCTACATTGTTAGGACACTGTACTGTTCTTATAAAGTCTTGCAATTATTTTTGGTTATTAACATCTCCAGAAAATGGCACAGATATCCATAGAAATATAACGTTTTGTTACTTTCCTGAGAGACAAATTACAACAGTTTCCAAAAGGAAAAAAAAATATGGCATATTCATGAAAAAAATTGCTTTGGATATTTCCTAATGGATTCAACAAAACTTTTATAAATGTAAGCAGTCATATATATAGTAGCATAACTGCTGTTTTGTCATTATTCTCAAAGGTAGAACTGACTAAATACTGGAATGCCATACATACAAATGCTCATACAACTACCCACAGTATACAGCAAATGGATAGACAGACATGTAGACAAGTGATGGGTTGGTAGTGAAACCACTTTTCTACTGCTCCTGTTACCAGGCACATGATAATCTGAATTTAGCAGCTGGCTCTTAACTTTACCTTTGAGTTTTCTGGCTCTTGGCATGTAAGAATTCTAATATCATGCCTGAGCAACACTGAATAATAAACCAGATGCTACTTTGAAAATGTGTGGTCCTTTGCATATCCTTTTTGTTTTCGATGAGCTATTTTTCTTCTGAACTTAATCCTTTTGTCCCTTATTAAATTCCTTATGGCATATTTACCCTCGGGAATGGCAAGAGGTATGGAGTAGCCCCACTGTTTTCTCTGATGTAGCAATTATTGCCTGATAATGATGTGGTAGAAATAGCAGCATACTTGGAAATAAAGCCTGAACTACTAATGGATATTAATTCACTATTAGTACACTTTAGTTGCTGTACATGTTAGCTTTCTGATCTATGGTTAATAAGCCATTCTAATCAAGCGTATTACTGTTGGAGGTAGGGGAATTGGCATTCCATCAGCAAAGTTAAGTACATCTTGCCACACTTTATGTCTTGCTTTATAGATCACAGCAGGTACCATAATTCATTCCATGAATGTATTCATAGGGCAATTATATGGCTATAAATATAATAGTAATAAAGGTTTTCTTTTAAAGCCTAAGAACTGTTCATTTAAAAATATTCTAGATTTCATCAGTCTTCTAATTAATGCCTCCTTGGCCAAAAGTAACTTTTTTTTTTTTTTTGGCTGCGTTGCGTCTTTGTTGCTGTGCACGGGCTTTCTCTAGTTGTGGCGAGCGGGGGCTACTCTTTGTTGCGGTGCACGGGCTTCTCACTGCGGTGGCTTCTCTTGTTGTGGAGCACGGGCTCTAGGCATGCGGGCTTCAGTGGTTGTGGCGCGTGGGCTTCAGTAGTTGTGGTGCCTGGCTTTAGTTGCTCCAAGGCATTAGGATCTTCCCAGACGAGGGATCGAACTCGTGTCCCCTGCATTGGCAGGCGGTTTCTTAACCACTGCGCCACCAGGGGAGTCCCTCATCAGTCTTCTGATAATAGCAAAGTTACTTTTCATTTACTTTTGAAAAGTGATACTCCATTTGTACATATTTTTTTCAGTTTCTGAATTTTTAGTTGAGGACTTATAATTCAGTTTTTACACTGTTATTTAGAGAACGTTGGGTTTCACTATTGAAACAGAAAGGTTAAAAAATGGTGATACACAGAACATTATAAATTAAAATTTTCAGGACTGGCAAATTGGGTTCATACTATAGACCCTAAAAATTTTTGTGAAGACAAATGAGCAAACAAAAACCAGAATAAGAATTTGGAAAACAAGTGTTTGGGGTTCTGTCCAGCTCACTGCAAGGCCTTCAGCAAGTCACTTAATTCCTCTGAACTTCTGTTTCCTGATCATAAAATGAGAGTATCAGACTAGATGTTCTTTCCAATGTCTTTTTTAGCTCTAACAGTCCCAGGACAACCACATGTTATGGGTCAGAGTATGATAACTATAAATAATGATATATTTCTTCTGGAAAGAAAAGCAGGCACACTAAATTACTGTATTACAAAATACGGGAAATAATACAGGCATAACAAAATGGACGTGGAATGAATCAGAGTGAGGGTCAGATCCTAGCTTCACCATCGCTGGCCTTAAACAGTTCACGTAATGGTCTCTGCACGTTCCCTCACTTCTAACATGGAAGTGATCACTCTTCCTCGATGGGGCCAGGACAACAAACAACCAAACAGATGTACAGAGCTTAGCACAGTGCCAGGCACAGTAAGTACTCAATAGAGGCTAGTTATTACTTTTGTTGTTTTTGTCACAGAGGATTGCTACAAGGAAAAAGGCATCCAGTACGATAGGTGCTCAATAGGTAGTACCTCTCCTTGACTCCTTTGAAAAAGTATCAGAATTTAGGCAGTACTCATCTAGGGGTATAGACTACTCATACCGTATGAGAAAAGCAGCATTAAAAATGGTCAGAAAAATTCCCGTCATGAGAAGGAAGCAAGGAGTTTCTCGGTAAAGTCAGTAATCCTATACTGGGGAAGTGGACTAATGATGTTGACTCAAAGTAGAAATCCATTGTGGTCACCATTAAAAAATACACCAGTTTAGAAAATTAAGTAAGGGGAATCAAAAGGAAATAAAAACACCTCTGACAACCAGGAAGCCAATTCACTCATCAGCAAAAATCAGTGAGGTGGGAAGACCTACTGAGGAAAATCAAGGAAGTGAGAATTCTTCCTTGCATCCAGGTTCCAGCAAGATGCTGTGCTGAGCTCTCATTAATACGCCCTCCCTGAGCTTCCTTTACCTCCCCTGGCTGCTTCTCCTCAGTATATCTTGTCACAGAAGATGCTTGACTTGTAAACTGAATGCTCACTCTGCTGTGCTGTAGAAATGTGACTGTGGAAGCCTCTTAACCACTTAGGAGTTTGTTTTCTCCTAGCTGGGGGATGCATTGTAATGAAAGAATTATGCAGTGTAACCTGTTCCTATGTAATCTATCTCAAAAGATACACCCCTTTATTTCCAAATTATAATTTTACAGTTGAACCTTCCAATGGCTGATTTGAGTGAAATGAGCCCCTCTCAGTGTCACCCCACCTATTTCTGAGAGTTGCTCAGGGGTCTTGTGATCCTTTTAGTTTTTTCTGTTCTGATCGATCTCTCTCTCTCTCTCCCCCCCCCTCCCCCTTCCTCCCTCCCTTCTTCTTTTCCTCTCTTTTTGGATCTCACTGTTGATTTTCCTGCTTCTTACACATACAATGTTGCCATTTGCGAAAACTGTCTTTTACTGGCATTCCTGCTCTTAGAACTGCTTTGGCGCCTGCTTTGACCTTCCTCCTGCCATGCCCCACCCCATGGGATTGGGGAATCCACTGGGCTGACCTACCCTTTTCTAGACCATGCTCTGGGTCCCTGGGACTCCAGAATCTCCTGCCCAGAGCAGTTTCAGGCTGCAACCCTGGCCCTTCATCCTGAAGCCTGAACATGCGATGGGCACACCCTCTAGGCTCCAGGGGATGGCTAAGGGTGGCTGTTTGCTGTGGGAGGGCGTATGGAGATTGGAAATGCAGCCTGGGCTATCCAGCCGTGGGTGAGGAGGATGAGTCATATTCTGGACAGTTAGGTAGCTTGATTCATGATGTTTAAATATTCAGGCGTGGGTGTGCACGTTTCCTGTGCATTCCTGCTGGGCCCGAGGATGTTGGGGTAGGCCTGTCTGAGTGAGGTGATCCCACTGATACCACTTTGTCAGCTCTAAGGAGGGCTCTGCCCTTGCTAACTCTACTCAGCACAAGTGATACCAGTCAGTGACTTTAACATCAGTAAGATGTCACTGAAGTCTAATGCAGAATAACCAACAGCTGCATTCAGTACTGGTTATTTTTAGGACACCCACAAACCCAGTTGGACTGCAGGGTCCCTGACCAGCTCCCACAGCCTCTGGTATCATGGAGACCAGCTCAGTCCCACCAGTGAGAATCTCCAAGCACCTCCAAACTCCAGTCTAAGCCCAACTATTAGGTGTTTTTCTTGTTCTTGTTTTAAATGAAATCAGACTTGTTTTAGTGACGCCAGAATGATAGACAGTAACACTACCTGTTTTCTTGAGATAAGACCCCACCTACCCATCCAGCCCCGACTTGTGTGTAATTGGACCACAATGGCCTGGAAGAGTTCATCACAATTGTTCCCTCTATTTCTCAAAATCCTGATTGCTCTGTCTTAGCCAGCACATGTTCGGGTTACCAACCGATCAGTCCAGGCAGCAGCAGAGCGTTAGCCCCAGGCCAACCTCCCATCACAGCTTAACCCACACTAGGAGGAGCAGCAGGGTGACGGAAGTGTGAGGCTTGTAAGTCCCTCTGTCATAACCCTGCCTCAGCTCCGAGAATCCTGTGAATAACCATCTAGACAAAAAAAAACCCAAACCTTCTAAGAACAAGGCATTCTTGATTTTAAGGCAGTCTAAATCAAGACTGGGGGCAGAGTCCTGCTAATATTCCCAATTATAGGATTGGATTTATAGCATTATAGCATTCCCAAATATAGAATTATAGAATTAAATAGAACTCAACATATCAGTTGGAAGTAGCAGCATTTGGGTTAAATTTTTATAATCCAGGGATTTCTAAAAATATGGGTCTCCATCTATATCTGTATCTGCAAGATTTAAAAGGCTGACCAAAGTCAATTGTCCCAGAAGAAAGTAAAGTGTAAACCACTTGCTACCCCCGACTTGGCAGTTTTCAATTTTCAAAATTATTAGAATCAAATCTCTAACAAACATTATCAAGTACGTTTACTACTAAACAGATTAGTGTTTATTACTAAAAATAAATAATAAATCTGTCCTATCTAAATCATGGACTATTGTGAAGACTGGAAGAGAAGAAGGACGGTGAGCTAGGGTAACACAGTAGCACCTTTAAACACCATGGAGTAGGAGTGGCTTGGTGGCATTACCGTTAGCTACTCCACAGCTATATGTATGTGTGGGTTTCAAACGCAGACTACAAAGCATAAAATTATGATCCAAAGGTTAGGTAATTCTGTTACCCTTCCCTTCGTACTGAGGCTAGCTGTTCTGGTGAACATATTTGGATTCAATTCAATGTCTTATTGAACGTCTTCTAAATATAAGCCAATATGATAGGCACTGAAACTCAAACCACATTCTCCTGGCTCAAAGCAATATTTCAACTGCTCAGCTGTGTTTATACCCACCCTAGAAAACCTGTAAGAGCTCCCCTGCTGCTGAAGACCAAGGATTTCTTTTGTTTTTCTCCACTTTCCTCCTTAATCATTTTACATGACCAGGGAGAGAGAATGTTAAGATCTAACAAGTGAATCACTGTGTTTTGTTTTATTAGCATGAACACAATGTGTAAGACACAACTATCACAGTGAAGACCAGATTCCAGAATCAGCAGACCTGCTTTTAAACTCTAAGTGGTAGAGTTATTTAACATGATCAAATCAGACTTTGATCATATGTCAAATTGGATTAAGAACAGTACCTACTTCACAGGACTGTTGTGAGGATTAAAGGGGATAATGAATATAAAGCATTTAGCCTAGTACACCCAAATGTTAATAATTTAAAAATAGTAATTATATTATTTCTGAACTTGGTGCTAAAGAGAATACACAGATTATAACTTGAGACCCCTAATGCCAAGCATAGAATCCTTCCAAAGGCAATAAACTACTACACATCAATAATGTGGTTTACAATAAGAGACAGGGCAGAACCCTTTGTTATCCAGAATTCCATCTATGCAAAATGTATCTGAGAATGGGAAGTAGAAAATGAACTGACTAAGTATCACAAAGTACATACATACCCTGTACAATAATGAGCACAAAATAAATCATGAGCAACTGGCAACAGATTATTATTGTAATATTCTACAGTGGTAATCATGAATTTTCTCACAAAGCTCTGTTCTATTATTGATCTTTCATAGAGGGGGTTATATTTTCCATGTTAATGGGTAGTGGGCAAAGCTATTCCAACTTGATCCTATTCTAGAAGTTACATTTTAGAAGTTATTCCTGAGGTCAGCATGCAGTACATAATCAAAGGGATACACAGATTATTTCAAGGCCACACAAGCAGAGCAGCCATTCCCAGACAGTCACTAACTCCCTGCCCCCTTCAGTACAGAACACTGAAGGAAAGCAAACTCCTTCCTGAGAAGACAGCTTTTACAGTCTAACACTGAGCACTTGTAGACTGAGATAGAGAATGCCCTGGAAAACAGCAATAGAGGCCCTGATGAAAGAAACATGAGTTAATACACATAAGGAATTTAGAACAGCTCTGCAAATGTGGTATGTCCTTAAAGAAAGTTAGTTTGGGGACTTCCCTGGTGGTGCAGTGGTTGAGAATCCGCCTGCTAATGCAAGGGGACATGGGTTCGAGCCCTGGTCTGGGAGGATCCCACATGCCGCGGAGCAACTAAGCCCGTGCGCCATAACTACTGAGCCTGCGCTCTACAGCCAGCGGGCCACAGCTACTGAGCCCTCATGCTACAACTACTGAAGCCTGTGCACGCGGAGCCTGTGCTCCGCAACAAAGAGAGGCCACCGCAATGAGAAGCCCGTGCACCACAATGAAGGGTGGCCCCCGCTCGCTGCAACTAGAGAAAGCCCGCATACAACAACGAAGACCCAACGCAGCCAAAAATAAATATATAAGTAAATTAAAAAAAAAAAAGAAAGTTAGTTTTTTTTTTTTCCAGGAAAATAACAACTTGGACACACAAAAGAGTATCAGTAGAACCTAGACAGTTTGAAAATGTATAAAACAACTTAGAAATTTAGGCCCCAAAAGCATATAAGGATGTTTTGTTTATTTGTTTAAAAGAATTAATTTCTTACTAGGTAAGGGAACACATAATCCTATTGAAGACCTTTAGTAGTTGGTCTCATGTAAGTTAACTCTGTAGTAATCTACATATATATTTATTTCTGAGTTTTAAATTTGTCATATTCATAAAGTTCCAATCTAAAACCATGCCAAGGGACTTCCCTGGTGGTGCAGTGGTTAAGAATCCACCTGCTAATACAGGGGACACAGGTTCGAGCCCTGGTCTGGGAAGGTCCCACATGCCGTGGAGCAACTAAGCTCGTGTGCCACACCTACTGAGCCTGAGTACTGCAACTACTGAAGCCCGCATGCCTAGAGTCCGTGCTCTGCAATGAGAGAAGTCACTGCAATGAGAAGCCCGCGCACAGCAACGAAGAGTAGCCCCTGCTCACTGCAACTAGAGAAAGCCCACGGGCAGCAATGAAGACCCAATGCAGCCAAAAATAAATAAATAAAATAAAAATTTTAAAATTGCTTAAAAAAAATAAAACCATGCCAAATATTATGACATCTGACAGTATCTGGACCTACGATAGCTGCTGGAGTTCTAGGGCCCACCCAGAGTAGGCAGATGAGATAAGCATGCCACCTCACATAAAACTGCCTTAAGATGTTTGTTGGGACATGCTTGTGGTATCAGTTATACATTTCACTCGAGGGTGAGACCTCCTACGCCCTTATTCAAAGCTTATGTACTTTTCTTTTTTTCTAATTCAATGGTAAACATGTACTGAATTTCATATATCCACAAGGCCACGAATATATGTCTGGACAGCCAGAGTAAGGTCAATTTCCTAGGGGATAAATTAAATGGCAAACGTGTTAGGGAGCGCAATGAACACCTTCAAGCCCCTGAATTGAGACCTGTGCTTCAAGATCTGTGCGAGAGTGAAAAAACAGTACAGTTGCTCATTAGAGAAAGTTTTATTTTTCTGGTTTGGAATATACAATGCCTAGGTTTGTAAAGCAGGAAATGCTGCTTTCCTGTTACCTATCATTTGACTTACCTGGACTTTCAAAAGCACTCACTCATATACATTCTCTGCTAGTAAACTGACTCTGAACGCACAGTCTCTGCTAGGACATTGATTTGATGACTCACAAGGCAATCTGTGTGACTTAAACACAATGGCAACACATGCAGGTGATTGCTGTGTGTCACATACTGTGTCTACTGGGTATATTTTTTCTAATTAGTCCTACAACCTGAAGCAGTTAAGGATGTCTGTGGGAAGAAATATGAGTTATACTAGCACTGCTCTTAAGCTGACCTATAGTGAACTTGAATGAGTAGAATACTCCTTGGAGAGAGAACTTCTCCCTGTATAAGGTAGGTGTATTCGTTTCTTTCAAGGCAACAGGATACATTTAGCAGCAAGGAAAAGAGAGTTTATCAAATATATCCTGAATAAGACTGTTTGGTGGTTTGTTATTTTTCAGGCTCAGTTTCTTGGCTTCTAAAATCTGTCCCTTATAAAGACAGCAGTCCAAAAGCTGAAATTGATCAAGAACCCAAACTCTGTTCATGAAGTCTTCCCAGTGAAGGAATAAAAAGGAATTTAATTTAGATTTTAGTAAGCAGTCTAGGATAATTTTTACATAAACTATAAGGTCATTGACTTGTATTTAATTTGCCCTGATAAAATTTAATTACTCTCAAACAAAGCAAGTTCTTTCTAATTAGACTTGATATGAAAAAATGAAAACACAGCAAATTAACAAAGGAAAGTAATCTCCAGATAATGAAAGCCAAGAAAATTACATGTTGTAATTAAGGAGTGGTCTGCAAAAGGTACTAACAACTAAACAAAGGAGCCTTAGTGTGGGAATGGTAGGAGGAAGGTAGCCAAAGAAAAGAATACTGTGGCAATGGACTCTGGTCAGTGCCTGACACTCTAGAGGGGGGTAAAGAATAAAACCAGGGTCTTCCCTGGTGGCGCAGTGGTTGGGAGTCCACCTGCCGATGCACGGGACACGGGTTCGTGCCCTGGTCCGGGAGGATCCCACACGCCGTGGAGCGGCTGGGCCCGTGAGCCATGGCTGCTGAGCCTGCGCGTCCAGAGCCTGTGCTCCGCAACGGGAGAGGCCAAAACAGTGAGAGGCCCGCGTACCGCAAAAAAAAAAAAAAAAAGAAGAATAAAACAAGACTGTTAGAAGAGACCCTTGGTTATCAACAATCAAGCCATTATACACAGATGAGGATGCTGAGGGCTCACATAGTAAAGTGACTTGTCCAAGGACACAGAACATGACTATGTGATAATTGGGGCAGATGTTGGTCCTCTCCTTCATTGTTAGGTAATATATACTATTGGGCACTGTCTTCCTTCTTGGATGCAGAAAGAGGAAGTTTTTAATCATACAAGTATTTAAGATTATTATGTAGAGTGCCAATAAAGTAACTTACTAAACATGCATAATAGTCATTTAAAATAGACTCCTTCTACAAATAATGTCACAATTGGTAATGTATGGGGGATATATGTCTGTCTAATCCAAAGCCAGAAATTTTAGGAAATTTTCTTGGGTGAGAACATCTAATACATAAATTGAAAAACTATATAATATTGTGATACTGCTTCAACAATCAAATGATCTAAGTATTTAAAAATGTATCGGGGGACAAGCATGTGAAAAGATACTCAACATCATTTTTCACTAAGTAATTAAAAATTAATCAATAATGAGTTTCTTCTACCCACCTATTAGAATGACTAACATCCAAAAAACTAACAATACTAATTGCTGGTGAGGATGTAGAAAAAGGAGCTCTCATTGATTGCTGGTATGAATGCAAAATGGTTCAGCCATTTTGGAAGGCAATTTCTTACAAAGTTAAACATAGTTGTACCATACGATCCAGCAGTTATGCTCCACAGTATTTACTCAACTGATTTGAAAACGTACATCCACCTAAAAATCTACATGCAAATATTTGGAGAAGACTTACTCATAACTGCCAAAAAATGGAGCCAACCAAGACATTCTTCAATAGTTGAATGTATAAACAAACAGTATACTTCCAAAGAGTACATCATAGAAAGGGGGGGGGGGATGAAAGAATAATCTCACAGTGGAGACACCTGACAAACACCATCTCAGCCAGGTGATCCAAGTCAACATCAAGAGTGATTTCAGTGTACTGCTATGTTGATAGCATACACTCAATGTGATGTGATGAAAATAGCACTTTATCTGGGTGGTCTTCCTCCTCACAATTATAACCCCAGTCTACTCATGAGAGGAACACCAGTCAAATCCCAATTGAGGACATTCTACAAAATAACTGACTAGTACTCCTCATAACTGTCAAGGTCATCAAAACAAGGAAAGTCTGAGAAACTGTCACAGCCAAGGGGAGCCTAAAGAAATATAATGACTAATTGAAATGTGGTATTTTGGATGGGACTCTGAAACAGAAAAAGGACATTAGGTAAAAACTAAGGAAATCTCAAAAATGTATGGACTTTACTAGTTAATAATAATGTGTCCATATTAGTTCATTAATTGTAACAAGTGTACAATATTAATGTTAGATGTTAATAATAGGGGAAACTGAGTATGGGGTATAGGGAAACTTTCTGTACCATCTTTGCAATTTTTCTTTAAAACTGTTCTAAAACAAACAAAAAAAGTTTATTTAAAAAACTGTGTTGAGCAGAGTTTCAGAATGGTAGTGAATTTTGCATGTTTTTGGGAGAAATAATGAAATAGGTTTTCCACAATGTCCAGAATCACAGGGCTGGTCATCTTGATCTTGCCAAAAGTTTTTAAGTAATTTTTTTAGAGGTGAAAGTGTAGGAATTATTTCAATAGGAACACACAACTGTTTTTTTTAAAAAATGCAATGAATTGGGAAACACTATTTTAACTTAATTTTGGAAGATATTTATATCATAAAAAGTAACATTTTTAACACACGCTTTAAGTTTTTTCAGGTTTCCACTTCACATTGATAACTAACTAGCTGGCAACCATGGAGCAGATTAAAATAGAAGAATCTTGATGCTCTCTAAAATGCTAAATACTGAAGATAGGGTCTCTCTCTTTAGGGTTTTTCCATACTAAAACTCTATCTGAAATGCATATATTTTCAATGCATTCAATTGTTCAGGGTCAGATCATCCAGTTTGTAAATTCTGCATTTCTTTTGCTTCTCTCGCCCTTTTTACCCCCGCCAATCTCTCATTAGATGGAAAAAAAATTATTTTTATGGGATGGAAAGAAAAAGTATAGAATATCAAAAGTATTGTCCAAAATGTGCCTTGTTGATTATCTGTAGATTTGATTTTTATATGATGCTTTGTCTCCTACTTAATGCACTAACACCCAGCCATATTATATACTTCCAGAAGTTCAGAACTGAGAAGAATAAAGATTGTTAGCAGCAAGTAGTCTCGGCAAGTAGACTGCATGGTCAGATGTCTCCTGTCCTGTGTTTCCTTCTGAGTCACAGGCTTGCTTGTGGCCTTGGGTTTGTCAGCATCCCCAAAGGTCTGTCTTAGCTGTGTGCTCAGAACTGAGGCTGACTTCCACTGTGACCTGGTCATTGGGTTGCTGTATCCAATGAAGGATTTTATCACCTTAGAGGAGGATTAATCATCAGTACTATTTCCTCCCACACCTGAGTCCTGCTTAGAGGCCTTGGCCCCAAACACTCCCTTTATAAGCTCTTACAAGAGTGTGAGAATCAGCAGCAAAGCCTTGGGCCATTTATTGAATTTACAATGTATTTGAGAGCAAGAGAAACAAAGAGGTTTTTACAAAAGCTGGACCAATCTGTAACTACAGTTCTGGTCAAATTGCAGCACACCTAAACTAGATGGCACACATACTAATTATCCTGTAGTTTTGATACTCTCAATCAATAAGGAACAGAGTTCCTGCTGAGTGTACAACAAAACTAAATTATCTTTTACTTTCTGTTCTCTCTGTATTTACTATGCATCTGCTATATGTCAGTCTTACAAATACATATTCTTCAAAAACGTGTGCTAGCCTGTTCATATATCACTTTTTCAGCATCTTCTAGACCACCAATCACACTCGCATGCACTGGAAAGTTTGCTATAGTGTTTGTATGTGTGTGTATTAAAAGGGGGCAGTTTATTTCATAAGTCAACATAAAGGAAAGGCTCTTACTTTTGTTGAGAGAATTTAAGCCCTTTTGGTTAAAGGTGGGGGCAGTTGCTAGGGTAAGGGGCCCATTCCCGTCTAAAATGAGAACCCTAACTTCCCAACTAAGTCAGAAAGGAAAAGTTATGATGAAGGGCTGGCTTATTATAGGCAGATAGCCAATGGGGCTCACCTGGAAGGCTGGCTATGCTTTCCCTCTGTAGAGAGCCTGAGCTGAGAAAGGCAGCAGTAGTTTTCTTGTGGAAATCACCTCTGTGCTATTATGACAAGGAGTCTGGGTATGTTGGAAGGTCAGAGGGTAAGGGCAGTGGAGTGAATGAGACGTGTCATGCTTCCTCTTCATGATTTTTCTTTACCTGGTCTGACATTCTTGTGGCATTTGAAAAGGGGAGCAAAATTGAGAAGAGCAAAAAAAAAAAAAAAATTGATACCTATATTACTTCGCTAGGGCTGCTATAACAAAGTATCACAAATGAGGTGGCTTAGAACAAGAGAAGCTTATGGTCTCACGGTTCTGGAGACCAGATGTCTGAAATCAAAGTGTCAGTAGGGCCATGCTCCCCCTGAAGGTGCTAGGGGAGAATCTGTTCCAGCCCTTTCTCCTACCTTCTAGTAGTTCCTTAGCTTGTGGTTATATAACTCTGATCTTCACATGGTATTCCCCTACGTGCCTGTCTCTCTCCAACTTTCCTCTTTTTATAGGGGTACAAGTCATATTGGATTTTTATAAAGACCAGTCATTTTAGGGGCCCACCCTACTCCAGTATGACTTCATCTTAACTAATTACACCTGCAACAACCCTATCTCTGAATAAGATCACATTCTGAAATAGTAGTGATTAGGACTCCAATGTATGAATTTGGGAAGGGAACACAATTTGATTCATAACAACATGAAACTATATACAAGGATTTGGTAATTGTTATGAAAAGAGCTATTCTTGATGCGTCCTGAGCTGGGTGCTTTCCCTCTTTGATTTGTGAAATAATTAAACTGGTCTTCCAGCCTAGAGCATGTTGAAATCATAACAATGGCATGGACTGGACTACATTCATTATAAATATTTTCAGAGGTAAAATATTTATTAATAAATATTTTAATATTTTTTAGAAATAACTCATTTGTTGATCAAAATGCTCATCTTATTTCAATGTGCCTGCCATTTCCTTTAGTGTACGTCCAATATGCTTTCTGTATAATTCTCCATCCTGGTTTTCCTTCTAACTTAGTAAAATCCTTGAGGAATGGTCAGTGGAAGAGACTAGGTACATGGTAATTTTATAATCAGTAAAGGCATTTAGAATTAAGTTATCTTTTTTTTTTGATGCTTTTATCTTTGTGGAATTCCTACATTTCTTAAAACGTGAGTAAAACTAATAAGTTTAGTTGTGTGATATAAGACAGAGAACATTTCCGAATTAATCTTGGATTGAATTAGAAGTTCAAGAGATGCTAGCTACTACATGGGATAAACTCCAAATCTCTGATTCCATACAGATTTTAATAGTACCAAGTTATTTTTATCCTGATAAATGAGTCCATCAAAGATTTCCCCTAGTGAACATTCTTATTGTTAATTAACAATAGAATGTAGCACACAAAAAGGAAAGTAAGGGCTGGGAAAAAGCGTTCGACTGTCATTTTTTAAATAGAAGTGAATAACGTGGTTTAATTTTTAAACCTCCCAATAAACCCAGGATTCTATGCTTTACCTCACTGACGAAGGGGTCTGAGAACCTTGATATTCTCCAGATCATATAACAGATGCAGTGATAATTTTAAGCCTTAGACATCTGGCATAGTTGAGGTTTTATGACAAGGTATTCTGGCAGAAGAGAGAAGACCCTAATTAGCAAAGTATCCTTGATAACCTTTTAAGTATTGTCCTTTTGGATCCCATGAGGTTTTTTTGATAGATGCATCAGTTGTTTAGATCATTTCAGTTCTATGACTTGATGTATTTCCAAAACTGCCTTCAAGGCCTTACTTATTTATCTTCCAAATGAGCCTAGCGGAGAAGAAACATAACTGCGTTATGGAAAGTCTTTTGTTGTTAGCAAACCTTCTCTGTGTTCCTTTCTATAAGAAACTACAGTCGTCCCTCCATATCCAGGGCAGTTTGGTTCCAGGATCCCCCACAGACACAAAAATCCATGGATTCTCAAGTTCCTTATATAAAGTGGTGTAGTACAGGCCCTCCAAATCCAAGGATTCAACTAAGGGACTGACTACACTTAGTATCTAAGGTTTTTCTTTCCATAATATGTCACTGTCCATCAATGCCACATTTCCTTTTGGAGGTTCTGAATATGGGGTGGCCGCGTGGAATAAGATGGTATCTGACCATGTGTCCTGGACTTGCCCTTTCCTGATTTTTGCACAGTTGAGAGGCTGAGAGTTAAACAAAGGGAAGATGGCGATGAAGGCCTGGAGAGGGCTGGTTAAGTCTGGTCTGACCCTGGCTGCCCAAAGTTTTCAGGGCCCTCGTGTGACCTACTCCATTCCAGGTCTGAGGGGAGTCTGGCATCTACCTGCCTCAGATATAGGCGTCAGACATGGAGAGAAGAGGGCTTGAATTTGGCCAGGGCATTTGCCCAGAGTGTTCCCCTTACATTCTGAGATGAGATAAATGGAGGTCCTAGTCAACTCAAATCACACTGGGTGCCAGAGGGAAAGCAAGGATTTGGTAGCTATTAGGAGTTTCATTGTTACTATAAGGGAGCTGCTAAGCTCGGTGCCCTTACGCTTGCCAGTCAGGACTGAGCACTCTTTCCTCCTGTGGCCAGCTTGTCCAAGGAGGCCCTGAGCTGCAGACCACTAAGTAACAGTTTGCCAAATATACTAATTTCCTTTCAGCTATTTGTTCTCTAGGAGCTTGGCATTTCTGAAATCACTAAAACTTCACAATCTGGAAACTATTACATGCACTTTTAAGTTTTGCCTCTTTCTTCATTACAGGGATAAGAAAGCATGTATACTGGGCGGGTTTTACCTCTGTGGCATTCGTGGCTCAGAGCCCATTATGTAGTAAAAGCAGAGAATATAGGCAGAAGGAAGTATCAAGAAAGAGAACAACAACAATAGTATTAGGTATTAGCCTTTTCTGAAGGTTTCCTCTGTACCAGACATTGAGTTAAGCATTGTACAGGTATTATTTTATTTAGCTCTTATAATAGCCCGAGAAGGTAGGTTTGAGAGGTTAAGTGTCTATAAGGTCATACAGCTCTTTAGTTGTAGAATGGGATTCAGACCTAGGTCTGTCTAATTACAGAGTCAAGTTCATGAGAATTGTGCTACACTAGCTGCCATACTTTGCCTCCCCTATTCAGTTTAGGATGGAAATAGAAGTATGGGAAGAAAATGAATGATTACAAATCATCGAGGCAAGTAAAAAGTGGTTATAATGTGTATACCTTCTACTTATTGACTGTAAACTGTTATTTGCTACAGTACTACTTTGTGACTGCTCACTACCATGGTTCATGAGTACATAACTACTAACACTGATAAATCTAGCCTGGAGAATGCAGCTTTCGTTTGTTTTTTTTTTTTTTTTCTGGGCCAACACTCATTTTATTAGCTATCTATTTTATACATATTAGTGTATATATGTCAATCCCAATCTCCCAATTCATCGCACCACCCCCACCCCACTTTCCCCCCTTGGTGGCCATACGTTTGTTCTCTACATCTGTGTCTCTATTTCTGCCCTGCAAACTGGTTCACCTGTACCATTTTTCTAGATACCACATATATGCGTTAATATATGATATTTGTTTTTCTCTTTCTGACTTAACTCTGTATGACAGTCTCTAGGTCCATCTGCATCTCTACAAATGACCCAATTTCATTCCTTTTTATGGCTGAGTAATATTCCATTGTATATATGTACCACATCTTCTTTATCCATTTGTCTCTAGATGGGCATTTAGGGAGAATGTAGCTTTTGATGAATGAAGTGTGAGAAAGAGACCTCAGGCTGTTTTCCTGGCTCGAGACTCTTCCTGAGATATGCAACCTCAAACACTTGGTCAACTTTCCTCCTATGCATTTCCAGACTGAAGCCCACAGGACTCCTATGCAGAATGGGCTGGTTCATATTAGCATCTGCTCACTGGCTGTAGGTTTGGGTGCTTATGCTCTGCTCTATAGCATCCACAACTGATTTTCTACCCTGAAGTCTGGGGTCCTGAAGACGTGAGTTGGTATTGAACTCAGGCAGTGAAATCTGACCCAATCTGGCTATAAGGACAAAAATAAATTTACAATTGGGGAAATGAATACTGTGCAATAGGATTGATTAGCCACTATATTACAAATGGGAAATGAAACTTGTATGCCCTGAGATTATTTGGACCTCTGTATTGCCTCAAAGAAAAGGGATCTGTATATGTGCTTTATAGAAGTACACTTACCATTGCATCCAAAAAACAAAATACCTGGGAATAAACCTACCTAAGGTGCCAAAAGACCTGTACTCTGAAAACTATAAGACACTGATGAAAGAAAATGAAGACCACACAAACAGATAGAAAGATATACCATTTTCTTGGATTAGAAGAATCAATATTGTTAAAATGACCATACTACCCCAGGTGATCTGTAGATTTAATGCAATCCCTATCAAATTACCAATGGCATTTTTCACAGAACTAGAACAAAGATTTTTTAATTTGCATGGAAACGCAAAAGAAGCCGAATAATCAAAACAATCTTGAGAAAGAATAATGGAGCTGAAGAAATCATGCTCCCAGAGTTCAGATTATACTAAAAAGCTACAGTAATCAAAACAGTATGGTACTGACACAAAAACAGACATATGGATCAATGGAACAGGATAGAAAGCCCAGAAATAAACCCATGCACTTATGGTCAATTAATCTATGACAAAGGAGGCAAGAATATACAATGGAGAAAAGACAGTCTCTTCAATAAGTGGTGCTGGGAAGACTGGACAGCTACATGTAAAAGAATGAAATTAGAACATTCTCTAACATCATATACAAAAATAAACTCAAAATAGATGAAAGACCTAAATGTAAGACCAGATACTATAAAACTCCTAGAGGAAAACACAGGCAGAACTCTTGACATAAATCACAGCAATGTTGTTTTGGACTCATCTCTTAGAGTAATGGAATAAAAAGCAAAAATAAATAAATGGGACCTAAATAAACTTAAAAGCTTCTGCACAACAAAGAAAACCATAAACAAAACAAAAAGACAACCTATGGAATGGGAGAGAATATCTGCAAATGATTAAGCCCTGACAAGGGCTTAATTTCCAAAATATACAAACAGCTTATATAGCTCAATATCAAAAAACAAACAACACATTCAAAAAATGGGCAGAAGATCTAAATAGAACACTTCTCCAAAGAAGACATACAGATGGCCAAGAGGCACATGAAAAGATGCTCAACATTGCTAATTATTAGAGAAATGCAAATCAAAACTACAATGAGGTATCACCTCACACCAGTTAGAATGGCCATCATCAAAAAGTCTACAAACAATAAATGCTGGAGAGGGTGTGGAGAAAAGGGAATACTTCTACACTGTTGGTAGGAATGTAAATTGGTACAGCCACTATGGAGAACAGTATGGATGTTCCTTAAGAAACTAAAAATAAAGTTATCATATGATCCTGCAATCCCACACCTGGGCATATATCCCAAGAAAAGTCTAACTCGAAAAGATACATGTACCTCTATATTCATTGCAGCACTATTTACAATAGCTAAGACATGGAATCAACCTAAATGTCAATTGACAGATGAATGGATAAAGAACATGGGGTATATATATATATATATATATATATATATATATATACATACACACACACAATGGAATATTACTCAGCCATAAGAAAGACTGAAATAATGCCATTTGCAGCAACATGAATGGACCTGGAGATTGTCATACTAAGTGAAGTAAGTCAGAGAAAGACAAATATCATATGATATCACTTCTATGTGGAATCTAAAAAAAATGATACAAAAAGAACTTATTTACCAAACAGAAGTAGACTCACAGACATAGAAAACAAACTATGGTTACCAAAGGGGAAGGTGGGGAGGGATAAATTGGGAATTTGGAATTAACAGATACACACTACTGTATATAAAACAGATAAACAACAAGAACCTACTGTATAGCACAGGGAACTATATTCAGTATCTTGTAATAACCTATAAGGGAAAAGAATCTGAAAAAGAATATATATATATATATATGAATCACTTTGTTAAAACACTGTAAATCAGCTATACTTAAAAAATAATAATAAAAGAAGTATACTTTTATTAGATAGTAACAAATATATACTTTTAAAGTACAGAATGAAAAAGACAAACCATAGTTCCCTTACCCAAAGGCAAACAGTGCAACAGGTCTATTAATATCCAGTCTTTTTTCTAATTTTACTGGAAAGTGGTGGGTGTGTTTTTGTGCTTTATGTAAAAAATATTAATATTTGTGCCCCAAATAAATAATATTAATAAATATTTGTTGAGTAAATTTAAAAATAACATTTAATTAGTTTCTGAGAGCTATTTTTTCAGAGTGCTTTTTAAATGAACAATTATAGTGTTACCCCCATAATGAGATATAAATTTATAATAAAATGATTGACTGAATCCAAATGCCATCATGAGAGTAATCTGGCATCGAAAACTCCACATTACTGAAAGAAAATTTATATGGTCAGTTCAGTCAGGTGTGGTTTGTTCCTTAGGACTTCTCTGATGTGGTGAATATTTGGCCTGTTAATGATAAGAATAATAATAATTGCTCACATTTACTGAATGCTTTGTATATGTCAGGAAAAAAGTTCTAATTGCTCTCCATTTTTTAATTCATTTAACACAACACAGCACTAGGATTATCGACATGTTACAGAGGAAGAAACTAAAGTATTTTTCCCTGGTCACATAGTTAATAAGTAGTGGAATTGGGTCATAAACCCAGGTCCAAAGACTTTGAGTTCGACTATTACACTTAACCAGGACAATCATTCAGTCTTAGTATACCATGACTTCCCTTTTTGAATTTTTCACTTTAATTAATCATAAGTCAACTTGAACATACTTACAAGAGATCTTTTCAACATGTATATGATTGGTATAAATTTACTAATCTATGTGTTACGTTTAATATATTTTGCCTGCAATTAATAGAAAATATGACAAACTGGCTTAAATCAGTGGTTCTCAAACTTTAGCCTGCATCAGAATCATCTGGGGGCTTCTTAAAGCACAGACTGCTGAGCCACACCCCAAGTTTCTGGTTCCACAGTTTCAGCATGGGGCTCTAGAATTTGCATTTCTAACAAGTTCCCAGGTGAGACTGATGCTCCTGCTCTTGGACCAAACCTGAGAAAAATTCATTGACCTTAGAAGTCAAGATTCAGGCCTTACATTGGCTTAATCCAACTTCTCCAGTTCTGCTTCTCTGTGTCTTTCTTAGTTATTATCTCCTCTGTGTATCTGCCTACTCCTCAAACAGTACCAAGATGACTGCAGCAGTTTTAAGCCTTGAATCTATGCACAAAAAATATCCAAGAAAAGAGAACACAGCTATTTCAGCAATTTTCATAAGAACAAGGAAATTTCTTTACCAAAGCTTCAGAAAATTTCTCTGAATCTTGACCAAAATTAGATCACCTCTTCATTCTTGACCAAGTTCTAATAGATAAGGGAGCACTGTTTGCAGATTGGCTTAGTTAGGCCTGTGCTCCTTAGCCAGTCATAATCTTAGAGGCATGCTTCTTGATTAATCAAGAACTACCACGAAAGTGCAGGAACTGTAGTCTTTAGATGGAGGAAGAGAACTTTGCTTTGGTGTCTGTATTCCCAGCAAGGTGAAGAAAGGTTTAAATTTATTTTCTCTCTACCCCTTTCTCTCTCTCCCTGTCTTTGCATAGGAGAATGTCAGACTTTCTGAAATTACTGTTTCTGTTTTAAATTGAATTTTGTTTTTCTTTACACTGACTTTGAACTGAGTTCTTTTTGAAAGAATAACATAATAAAATTCAGGATCTTTGTATCAAAAAAAAAAAAAGAAGGAAGAGAACTTTGTTATTTTACCTTCCTTTCCATTGTTTTGGTTCAAAGTACAAAAAAAGATATTAAAAAAAGTCTTCTTTCAGGAGAAATCTTCAGAATCTATCTTTGGAAACTTGTAGACAATAAAATTTTACCTTCCCAACTCAACCTTAAAGCTAATATTTTAAATTTACATATTAATAACAATTTAACAATATTTACAATGATAGAACAAGTGTATGTATTTTTAAACAGTGCCTTAAACACATAGTACTGGCCAAGATTTTTCTCCTAAATAAAAGTCTCATTGTAGTTATGAAGAGGATCATTAATTTATAGAGTGCCTGAGATATGCCAGAAGCTATATTTCACATGTATTATCTAATTTTATCTACTTGGCAGCCCTAATAATTAGGTAATATTATTATCTATGCTTTGCAGATAAGAATTAAACAGCATCTATACTATAGTTGTAAATAACAATATATGTTGTCTATTCCAATTTAAGTGAGTATAATGTATTTTTGATAACTGTATAATACATACCCCTGTATAATACATACTACTCATTTGTTTTGAGAAATTATCTCCACTTATCAAAAGTAATAACTAATTGTTAAGGAAGCCATGGTGATGTATGTGGTTATTTTCATGTCTGACTTAATTAAATTTAAGGGTATATTTAAGTGTTTATTATGTATAAGACATCATGCAAAAAAAATACACATAGTGTATCCATATTTAGATATATATATATAAATTATATATTTAGATATGTCTATGTCTGTCTATATATATATATAGAGAGAGAGAGAGAGAGAGAGAGAGAAATAAAGATAATTCTCATAAAGCTCTTAATATAATGCCTGGCTCATAGTAAGTACCCTATAATAATCTTAGCTTTTATTGGTATTTTTATTTAAACTCAATATAATAGTTCTTTGTTGAGGAAGTATTAGCTGTGAAGCATTGTTCAAGGAAATGAGAACATACTCACTTATACAGACATTAAACACCAACTCCTTTAACATAGGCTGCTCTTAATATACTCATTACAGAGGTAATTTCTCAAGCAAATTAGTCAAGTAACTTGTTTCTTGATAACAGCACAGGGAATCATTAAGACTGCCAAAATCAACAGTGTATTTCAGAGGCTTCCAGGTTCTCTGTAACAAAGGCTGAGTAAGCCATGATTCATAATCGGGAAACTTCTATTTGAGGGCCTTATTATCTCTCTTCTTATCTAGGGTGTGGGAAAGACTGGTAGCAGTGGGCAGCAGGCAGGGGAGGAGTTCCATTCCGTTTCCAGTGCCACAAAGTGAGTGAGAAGCACATAGAGAAAGTTTCCCTGGAGTAGTATTTTCTTATTCAATAGAGCCCCCAAGATGTGTATACAGGGGTCTGAAAATGTATTTGGAACAATGGAGCTGTGTTAGAATTTATGATCTAGGCCAGTGTCTGTGGTTGAGTCAGTCATGGTTCATCACCCAGGAGCAAACTAAACTTTGTCTTAATCTTGCCACTCTGGATTGCTTGCTGCTTCAGTCTGTGGGTTTTATTTATTTATTGTGGGTGGAGGAGAATATGTTTTTAAGGCTCAATTTTGAACCTGCACATAATGTAATTGAAAGAGAAGGTGTTTTTCAATTGCCTAGAGTATGTTTAAATTGCGGCTGTCATGTACTGGTTGTGTGGCCATAAGCAATGCCTTAGTATTTCTACACCATAATTTCCTGTCTTTTAAAAGAGTGATATCTACCTAGTGTCTTTGTTGTGAAAAATAAATTAGATTGCAAATGAAAAAGAGCCATCACAACTGGCACACAGTAGGCTTTCAAAAAGAAAAACTGAAGAATTAAAAAAAAACCCACAAAACCTATCAAGTTGGTGTTATGCTAAATGCCCATTATTTTTAGGAAAACCACATAACATAATTTATATCCCAAAGACATTTTTGAGAGTGAAAATGTTATTAATAATTAGCCCAGGACAACAGGCCAAACAAGGACTATTCTCAGCAAATCTGAAGGTATGCATTCGAGTTATAATCATGTTGCTTTGTTGATGGGGCTCAAGGGAGAAGTCAGAGCTCCTTATCTCTTAATACCAATTTTGCAATCATTTAAATTGTTTATTGTTGTTGGCATGAAAGGCCAAGTTTCCTCTGAGACACTTCATGGTTATTTATCATTGAATCAAGCATATACAACATTGTCTGTGGTCAGTGGTAGAGTAGAACATGGAAACTGTATGACCCAGTTTTCCCCCTAAGCTGAAGGAAACCAAGGTCTACTTCTTACCGAAGCAACCACTGCAATGCTTAGAACCCACAAGAATAGCACCCACCCCACTAACCCACTTGGGGTTAGTGGGTTAAGAGGGACTTAGGGAGGGGACTTTTCATAAATTTTGTTTTGGAATTCCGTAATTTAAATTTGTTATGATCTGGAAAGAATGTCCTCCTTTCTGTTCTTCTTTAATCCAGTATATACTTTGATGATATACTTGATGGCATTCAAGACACTGACTAAATTTAGAGGCTGTGGAATGTGGTTATATACCCTGCTTTAAATTCCTAGTTGATAAGGAACAAATAATAGTCCTGTTATTCACCTAAGGAAAGATACTTTTTCAAACTAAGGATAAAAAGGAGAAATGTGACCATTTTAAATGCTTTATAAAATGCCAATTTGTAAACATGGAAGATGTGTAATGTATAACACATGCGTGAAAAATCTGACATTGCCTATTTTTTATTTTGAAGACTAATTCTGAACTGTCTTAATGTTTGCTGTTAAATCTGGACTTTTCTAAGAAACCAAAGGCAGGCACTTTGAGCCCCGATCCAAGAAATTGTCTAGTTTCTACCGTCTACATATTGGGAAAGAAGTCCAGAAGGAGTTAACTCCAGACCTTCAATGACAAAAGGCTGAGGGCTGCTTCACTGACAACTGGCAAGTTTCCTGCTCACAAAAGAGCATCTGGGCAGATTCTTTATTTATTTATTCATAAGAGTTTATTATGTTCCTACTAAGTACCATGTTCAAGGCCAGATGCTGGGGATTCAAGCACTGTCACTGTCATCCCAGGCTTAAAGTCCAGTGAGGCAGATAGCATTGCTATACATAATTACTATAAATTGAAACAAGTGTTAATGATAGAGGAAGTTCAAGGCACTATGGGAACCTATAGTGATCTAGAGGTCAGGGAAGCCTTTGTGGTTTGTTAAGCTGAGTAGGAATGGCCATGTTATAATGGAAATGATGTCCAAGGTAGGAGGGACAATCTGTGAAGGATGGGAAGAGAGAGCTTGGAGTGAGGGTCTGAAAATAGACTAGCATGGCCAAAATAAAGATAATTAGTCAATATTACGGAGGCTTTTTAAGTCATATTAGGAATTCAGACTTTAGTATGTAGCTGGGAAGCCATTGAGAGGTTTTATGAAAAGGTTCACATGATGCATTTTATAGAGATAATTCTGGCTGCAGGAGACCAGTTAGAGAATGGTATAATGGTCAAGATCAAAATTAATAGCATTTCTACAAAGATGTTGGCAGTGGACATGGGGAAATTTAGGAAGGAGTATTAATAGGACTTGGTAATTAATTGGATATGGAGAGTGAAGTAGAAGATGCCTAGGGGGCTACCCTGGTGGCACAGTGGTTGAGAGTCCGCCTGCCGATGCAGGGGACATGGGTTCGTGCCCCAGTCCGGGAAGATCCCACATGCCGCGGAGCGGCTGGGCCCGTGAGCCATGGCCGCTGAGCCTGCGCGGCCGGAGCCTGCGCTCCGCAACGGGAGAGGCCACAACGTACCGCAAAAAAAAAAAAAAAAAAAAAGTTGCCTAGGTTTTTGGCTTAGGAACCTGAATGGATGGTGATGCCCTTAAATGGTTATGGGGAGTATTTAAGGAAAAAAAGGGGATTTGCAGGCTGGTGATACTGAGTTCCATTTTGGACAAGCTGAGTTTGAAATATCCTTGATATATTCAAGTAAAGATGTCAAACAGAAAGCTGATTGCATGAATCAGGAGCTCAGGAGAGAGCATGGTGAAACTTAAGAGATCTTTGGTTCATTAGCATATAACTGATCTTTGAAGCCCTGGGATGAGACTCCCTGAAGAAATTTGCTAGAATGACAGAAGAGGGGGTGGTCAAGGATAGGCTCCTAAGAAACATCATCTTATAAAGGAAGAGGAGGGCTGCTCTTAGTTTTCTCTGGCAAGAAAATGAGGTTTCAACAGGCTTCAGGAAACGGGCAGCATGTGACCATGATGTAACTTGTGATGATAAGATAAAGTGTATGGGTTAGAGTGTCAGTTGATATCTAAATATAGTTTTCAAGTCAGATTCCAACTCAAGAAAAACATCTCTTGAGCTTCTCTGGATGTGAAGAGCACTCACAGCCTATCTCACTACTGTTATTACAGTTTCTTTGCTTTTCCTTCCCTTCTTTGGTAATGCTCTATCCAGGATATGCTTCCCTGGTAACATGCCAGGCAGGAGCAACTTGAAGACTGCCCTCATTTTATTCTTAGATAATATTCTCTCTCATATTATAGAAAAAGGAAGTTTTATGATAGGGGTAGTTAGAAAATAAAGTATCTGCTTACTCCAGCCATAAGCTATAATTAGAAAGGCCAGAAACACTCTAAGTAGTAATTCAACACTCATTTTTCTCAAGAATCTCATAAAACTTAATCAAGGAATGCCAAGATCCTGATAAAAATTTTTAAATGTACAGCGACAATGAAGTAGATGCTCTGGTTTTCTTCTCTGTGTTTCCAGGCTGCATCACATCCACTGTCTCTTCATTTTAAGAGATCTTAGAATCATGGCATAGTAAATCTGAAAGGATCTCAAAGAGAAGCCCTCTCTCCACCAGCCCCTTGCCCACTTTATAGATGAGGAAAGTGAGGTGCAGAATGAGGGCACTTAGAACTTACACTTGCATGTTGCTATATGCTTAAATAACAATGTTTACATTCAAGAGAATATCAATTGATTACACTGGTTAAGATCCCAAGCTCTCCGAACTGACTGTCTGGGTTTGAATCCAGCTCCACACAAGCCTTGGCGCAATTTACTTAGTTTCTCACTTCCTTAGTTTCTTAGTTAATTATAGTTATCTACTTATGGGTGTTGGTAGACAATTCTCCATAGGTTTCTCATGTTTCTGCCTATCTTTCAAGCATAAACACTGACTACCCTTGTTCTGGACTATCTTTTCCAAAATGTTTGTGTAGATAACAGCCTTGAAAGACAGAGATAGTGTCTGCCTCCAGAGCAAAGGGCAGGTTTGCTTACTGTCCAGCAAAATAAAGACAATGTCTCCCCGTGGAGCAATGGTGACTTATGCTTACTGTCCAGGCTAAAAGATTTGGGTTCCCTAATCTCAGGATTCCTCTCTTGTAACACAACTTATAGCATGTATAGGCACTACCTGGCTCTCAGAGAACTCCAAATGCTGATACTCTGACCGTTAATATTGATGTGAGTATAAAGACCTTGGTCTCTGACCAAGGAGTCTCATATCTTCTGCAAACACCCATGCAATTGTGGCAGCCACACTTATTAGCCTCCAAGTAGGGTAAAATCTCAGACCCTTCACAGCTCTTAACAACAGATTTCTGTAAGAAGTGAGTAAAGCAGATAAACATAAAGAGCTTAAAAGAGTGTCTGGCACATAAAGACTAAAAACTGAGTAAATGTTGGTTGTTAATGTTATTATATAATTATACTTGCCAAATGCCTGTGGTTTATTGGTGGCAAAGCCAGGACTAGAATCTAGATCTATAAAAACTCAGTCAAATGTTCTTTTCACCTCTCCATTCTATCAACATTATATTTTTTGCATATTTAACTTACAAATAATGTTTAAAATAATTATAATCTAAGAGAAATAACTAAAAATTTTATAGCAACTTATTTGGTGTATACTTTAAAAGTATTGAGAAAGGCAATAAACTTGGTAGTCCCAGATCCATATATAAAGCATTAAAGTGTTATTTTAGGAGAAGAGTGGCCTAAATCATGGCAAGCTCTAACATGGAGAAAAAAAATAATTTGCTCAGAAATACAATATGAGCAAAATATTATAAAGTTTGAAAATTACCCAGTGATAATCAACATTTTAGTGTCTACTTTTATTTCTGAAAATCCACTACTGTTTTCTGATAAAGGCTCAAAGTAAATTTCTAAAATGTATGTTACAGATAGAATCTCTGAAAAGAATGGTTCCCTAGTGCTAACTGTTAGATTTTGAAACATTTCACTTAGACATTTTCTACAAGTCATAGTTTAAGATTTGGTACCTGTACTACCACAGGAATAAAAGCAACTAATATCAATCAAATACTGGATTTACAGCTGACCCACACTTAGTATTTTACATGTTTCCATTCACTGAATCCTTACAACAATCCTACGTGGTACAAATTATTAGTAACTTAGTTTATTGATGAAAAAATGATTCAAAGAGAAGTTATCCAAATTTACACAGCTAGTAAGATCTAACAGACCAAAGTGAACTAAAGTCTGATGACTAGTGACCCTGCTTTATAAAATTCTCGTTATACGGCCATAAATCTATAGCTGGATTTACCAAGTATATGAATACAGTAAGATGAAACACTAAAATAAAGAAACTAGACTTTTTACTCCAACAGTAAAACAATTCAATAGTATTCATTATAGAACAATAATTGCAAATCACAAATCAGTCCTACCCCTTTAATAAGCTATTCATGGACAGCCTGGTTCTAACTGTATGCTCTTGGATGGAATGTGAAGTTTTTGAATAAATACAATTATCTAACTCAATATTAAAAGAAAAACAATTTTATAAATCAGTCAGTCTTCTTCCAGAGATCCTTGAAGATTGTAATTTTACTGTAAATACAAATATTACATGAAAATAATCAACTTTTACAAATTTCTTTATTTCCCTCACTCTAACTCTCCCTGCTTCACTACTCACATACCCAAACATCATTTCCAACTGTGAGAAGGTTAAGATCAGTGAGTAGTTTGACTGTTTGAGTTAGAATGTTTCCAAAAATTCAAAGTTTTCTCCAGCATTGTCAATTCATTTTTAGTTACTTCTCTTTCTGATTCACTCAGTTCATGAGCTCTTTAAAAACACTGGGGTCTTTTTTTCTTTATGTGTCTTCTATGCTATTTCCGGAGTCCTGTTTTCTATCCTTAAGTCTGTCAAACATAGCAGCTCCATTTTATAAAAAAATAACATTTCACCTGTTCTTTTTCTTTTCTACAGTGCACTTTATACTTTTGAAAAGTAGCATGACCTTCTATATTCTGATCAATACTTGCTATAACAGCTTTCCCTGAAGCAAAAGGAAGTAACTAGTACAGACAATATGCTGGATGAGCGAAGTGGGGACTAAATCTAGCCTGATGCCCAGTTGGCGTACTTGGATACCTACGGTATGTAATTTTAGTTAATTTTTATGTAATTTTAGGGATTTCAAAATGATCTACATGTCTCCAGATCTTTTGAACACTGATTTGCCATGATCCTTGTTCACTGTAGTTTAGAGAGACAGGGCCTTGTCTTTGGTTGGCTGTTGTTAATACCCCGTAATTATGGTATCAACTTGGGCTCTGAGGACAGAGTATTTTATTATGTACCAAGGAAAGAACATATCAGGGATGAAATCTCTAGAGTAGCCAAACACAGGAGGGGATCATGCTAGGGAAGTCTAGAGTTCTGCAGGGTATAGGAACTTGGAAGACGTATTTGTCTCCCTATGTGTCCATCATTGGGACAAGCACTGAGGGGATGATAAAAATGATAAGATGTAGACTCTGCTTTTAAAACACTTTCCATCTAAAGGGGAGATTAGGCCCACACAACCTAAGTAGAACACTGTATATAATCACTAGATTATGTTGTCTAGATAAGAATGTTAAGAGTTCAAAGAAGGGACACATTAAATACTTCAGGATTATTAACAACATTCTTTAGAGATGATAATGATGAAGTAAAGAGGAGAGGGAAAGTGAAGGGTAAGGAGAGTGGTCAAAGAAGGAAATAACAATGTATCGGCAGCACAGTCCACTGATAGAGGGGTCGCTTGGAAGCAGTTCTTAAAAGATTGGGCAAAAATATTTTTCAGCACAATGTGGCTCTGAGCTGGGGACATCTTAGAAGGGAGACTTGGAGTCCATGTGTGGCCATGATGCATACAAAGTACTCGATGTCTATATTTGTAAAAGCAAATTAAATGGAATTTGCTTATTTCCCTCCTAATTCATGATGTGTTTGGCTCCATTCAATTATAGCAGGTAGTATCTAAAAGTATATATTAAGTGTCAAGGTTAGCATGGCATTAAGGACTGAATTAATAGAAACACATAAATGCTGTTCTTGCCGTGTAGATCATTATGATATTATGCTGTAATCTAAGGAAACACTGATAATGGGAATATCATCAGCACATTTGTTATAACTAAAAAGGAGTGGCTTAAGCTGAAACATTTGTGTTTTGAGTGACTTTTTTTTTTTGTCTCTCACCCTTCTCAAAGTTTTTATCTCTTCTCAAAACTTCCTGAGCAAATCTTGGCAGAAAGTTTAGCAAGCTATATCTAAGAGGTGGTAAAAGAGTGGCATTTAGTGATGTGGGAAATCTTGAGTTTGGCTTTTTGGAACCCTGAAGAGATACTACTTTAAGGAGGAAAGGCCAACTCTATTCTTGGAAACATTTCACAGATAAATGCCAATGGCATTTGTGTTACAACAGAACCAGAGTATTCAATATGGAATAACTCAATTGGTTAGAAGGAATATTTCAAAAAGAATAAGAACTAAAGGATTTAGGGAATTTTGACCTTTTTCTCTCTTAGAGAAGTTACTGCCAACATTGCCAGGTAGAGGAATCTACTCTTAACCAAAAAAAAAAAAATTTATCCTCGTATCATGGGTTGAAAAATTACAAGAACCAGAGCTGGCTCCTCTCAACTTTGACTTCTTATTTTGATGTTTAATGTAGAATTTTGGATAAACCCTGGATTCAGTGTAATGAAGAATCACCTGGTGTAGTGAAATCTACGAGAACAAACTTGACTTGGAAATAACTTACTGGTTTATGCGGAGTCATCTACAACTATAACTTTGGATGTAAATAAGGCATGATGTTATTGCTTGTTCTATTTGTTATCCCAGCTTTTTGTTAGTGAAAACTGATGTTGAATAAGAATTCATTTATCATGAATGCCTTGGTATTATTAATATAATTGACTGGGACTTGGAATTTTAGGAAAACACCCTTTCACCTACTCTTGCTTTGAATATGTGTATTCATTTAATGTTTAGTTGAGAAAATAGGATCTTGTTCACTATTGTTCTTTAGGGTGCTTTGAAAAAAATTTCATTGTATGAATCCATGAAAGGTATTAACAACTAATATCTTGGCTGTTTTATGAATACTTATGTTTTATGAATACTTATGTTTTATGAATATGCAAGGTTGTTTGAAATTTATTTTTTCCATTTTATTTTCTTAAGTAGAGATTTCTATATTGAAAAGTATAAGACTACAAAGATTAGAGAAACATATCAAGGGAGAAGGATGTCCCAGTGATTCAGCAGATATTTTCTCTAGACATTAAAAAGATGATGTGCTAGACAGTTCCTGGAACATGGCTAGAGCTTTGACATATTATTTTCAGTTGATGACATGGATGTGAAACATAGGATGTGGAAAGTAAATAAAGTCTGAAAGAGCAGCTTGTGCTGTAGCATTTAATAGTCTTTCTCTGTCAGCACTGACCCAGCTTGTTTTCTAAAGGCCTACAGTATGGTGAAGCATCAGAAGGAGGGAATAATGGAGTGTCTGAGCATGCGAAAAGAGAAAAGAAAGATGAGATCTGAAGTGGGAGTGAGGCTCAGAGTTGGAAGCAAAAGTGTACTTTTGTCAGTTAACTACTTGGGGAAAGTGGTATAATCTGTGGGACTAAAAGAAAAAGATATAAAAAAAGAAGAGCTGGAATCTAGGGATTTGGATGCAAATTGTATATCAGCTCCAATATCAGCTCTGTGTTCCCAGCTCATGGCTGGGAAGAGGGCTGTGAGGGCATCTGATCATTACTTACTCACCTTGAAGTAGCTGGGTCTCCGAGGATGAAAGGCAGTGACTGTCTCCTGATACTATATATCCCTACGCTCTTTGCTTTTTTGCGGGGTGAGGGTGGGGCTTCTGGTAGGGTGGAGGGGCCATTTCTGTGGTATGGTTAGTTCTTCTAGGATTACTACAAATTGCTAATTATTGTTATAAACTATCATCAAAAGCTAATAAAGAATTCCTTTGGGCTGAGCTTTTGGAAAATCAGGTTCTAATGTCAATCTCATGACTAATGGGATATGTGAAATATTAGATAATAGCCTATGTACAACTCAATTGCCTCTTTTAGTAAATAAATCAATCTCTACTGATGTCCTGCTGTTAAGACTAAATGAGACCAAGTATACACAACACTTTGAGAGGAATAAGGCATACAATCTGTATCTGAGCTGTATAACTTACTTTATGCTAAGCATGGAAAGAGCCTCAGCCAAGGCACCTGTGTGAAGCATATCCCAAGAGAAAAGTAAATCTTAAGGCTTGGTGCCTATATTATTTGTGGGTGCAAGGGAGGGAGGAGGAGTACAAAAAATGGGAACAGGACTTAAGTGAAGTGAAATAATGGCAAAGAGGACCACAGACTCTTCTTATGTGAGTCTCTTCAACATTAACTTGAATTGTACTTCTGTTTTCTACATTAAAACAAAATGGATCCAGTCCTAACCACTGGACTTCCCTGGCAGTCCAGTGGTTAAGACTTTGCCTTCCAATGCAGGGGGTGAGGGTTCAATCCCTGGTCAGGGATCTAAGATCCCACATGCCTTGTAGCCACAAAACCAAAACATAAAAGGAAGCAATATTATAACAAATTCAATAAAGACTTTAAAAAAGGCCCACATTAAAAAAAAAAAGACTAAATGCCTTTAATAAAAAATACAATGGATCTTTAAGGGGACCTTTCTTCCTTATGACATAGATGTTTATACCAGTGTTTCTTCTCCCTTACTCCCTTACTCTCTAAACTCCTTGAGGTTAGAAGCCATGTCTCATATTTTCTACCTGTGTAATACACAGCTTTGCACACAAAGAAAAAGAAATCTAGTGAGCAGACACTATTTGTTGATTTTCCAACTGTTATATGGAGATGAAGCTCTGTTTACATGTTATTAATGACATCTGTCACAGCAGATAATAAAAGAGACTGGATAAGTAGTTCAGAGGGGTATGGCTTCCATTTCCAAAGAAGTGCTTTGAAAGGCAAAAAAAAAATAAATAAATAACTGACTACAAATCCATCATTTATATTTGGCCATCAGCCAAGTTTCTGTGAATTAAAAAAAAAAAATCATTCACAAAGTACATACTCCTTAACAAGGAAGCCTAAGTTTCATCATCTGCAAGACAAAGAATGCAGTTTTTTAAAATGTTTTTGAAATACAGCCTGTGATATAATTATAGATGTAAAATTATATCTACTAGCTCAAAGAGAACTGTTGAAAGAACAACAGCTGCTTTGTCGAGAATGTCAGTACCACTATTTTTACGTGATGCTTTTAAGAAACACTAATTTGTGAAAGAAAAGCATCCCAGAAGGCAAATTTGACAGTTTAAATTCTAGTGCCTAAAGTGTTCCGAGGATCATCATTAATTGAAAGATAATGAAAGGCTGAATACAGCTTTGTTTAACTGCTTCACAGAGTCAGTGGAGTGATTCGGGATTAAATTTTCAAAATCTGACAGAAGAAAGTGTGCTATGCTTTAGACAGAAAAACACAGGCTGGCTGAGAGATTATGAAATGCTGATGGGCATCTCAACAGCATTCCCGTATAGTTTCAACTGGGTCTAGACTGTCAAAATAAGCAAAATCCCTTCCCACACTGATAAACACATACTTGTATATGGCATTACATTTCTGAGGCAGACTTAAATAGTATGCTAGTTTATTATTGTCTGGAAAGTGAAGCCAAGGAAAAACTGCCAATTTGGCCCTTAAAAAAAATCAAAACCTAATCTTGTCTCAAACTTAATCATTTTTGCTAGGTTTAATAACTAAACAAATTTGTGGACAAAACTTAAGAAATGGAACCTGTCTTTTACACAGTGGAGGAGTTTCAAGTAAAAAAAAGTGCAGCTGCAATTAAAATCAAGGAAGAACGGAGATAGCCTCATCCGCCAGAGGGCACACAGCAGAAGCAAGAAGAACCACAACTCTGCAGCCTGTGGAACGAAAACTACATTCACAGAAAGACAGGCAAAATGAAAAGGCAGAGAACTATGTACCAGATGAAGGAACAAGACAAAACCCCAGAAAAACAATTAAAGGAACTGGAGATTGGCAACTTTCCAGAAAAAGGATTCAGAACAATGATAGTGAAAATGATCCAGGACAGCAGAAAAAGAATGCAGGCAAAGATCGAGAAGATGTAAGAAATGTTTAACAAAGACCTAGAAGAATTAAAGAACAAACACCAAGAAGAATAAAGAACAAACAGAGATGAACAGTACAATAACTGAAATGAAAAATACACTAGAAGCAAACAATACCAAAATAACTGAGGCAGGAGAACGGATAAGGGACCTGGAAGACAGAATGGTGGAATTCACTGCCACAGAACAGAATAAAGAAAAAAGAATGAAAAGAAATGTAGACAGCCTAAGAGACCTCTGGGTCAACATTAAATGCACAAACATTCAAATTACAAGGGTCCCAGAAGGAGAAGAGAGAGAGAAAGGACCCGAGAAAATATCTGAAGAGATTATAGTCAAAAATTTCCCTAACATGGGAAAGGAAATAGCCACCCAAGTCCAGGAAGAGCAGAGAGTCTCAGGAAGGATTAACCCAAGGAGAAACATACTGAGACACATACTAACCAAATTTACAAAAATTAAAGAAAAATTATTAAAAGTAACAAGAGAAAAATGACAAATAACATACAAGGGAACTCTGTGAGGTTAACAGCTGATTTCTCAGCAAAAATTCTACAGGCCAGAAGGGAGTGGCATGATATATTTAAAGTGATAAAAGGGAAGACCCTACAACCAAGATTACTCTACCTGGCAAGAACCTCTTTCAGATTTTATGGAGAAATCAAAAGCTTTTCAGACAAGCAAAAGCTAAGAGAATTCAGCACCACCAAACCAGCTCTACAACAAATGCTAAAGGAACTTCTGTAAGTGGGAAAGCAGAGAAGAAAAGGACCTACAAAAACAAACCTAAAACGATTAAGAAAATGGTAATAGGAACATACATATCAATAATTACCTTAAACGTGAATGGATTAAATGCTCCAGCCAAAAGACACAGGCTCGCTGTATGGATACAAAAACAAGACCCATATATATGCTGTCTAAAAGAGACCACTTCAGACCTAGGGACACATACAGACTGAAAGTGAGGGGATGGAAAAAAATGTTCCATGCAAATGGAAATCAAAAGAAAGCTGGACTTGCAATACTCATATCAGATAAAATAGACTTTAAAATAAAGAATGTTACAAGAGACAAGGAAGGACACTATATAATGATCAAGGGATCAATGCAAGAAGAAGATATCACAATTATAAATATATATGCACCCAGCATAGGAGCACCTCAAGACATAAGGCAACTGGTAACAGCGCTAAAAGAGGAAATCAAAAGTGACACAATAATATTGGGGGACTTTAACTCCTCACTTACACCAATGGACAGATCATCCAAACAGAAAATTAATAAGGAAACATAAGCTTTAATGACACAATACACCAGATGGATTTAATTGATATCTATAGGACATTCCATCTGAAAACAGCAGGTTACACTTTCTTCTCAAGTGTACATGGAACATTCTCCAGGTTGGATCACATCTTGGGTCACAAATCAAGCCTCAGTAAATTTAAGAAAATTGAAATCATATCAAGCACCTTTTCTGACTACAACTCTATGAGATTAGATATCAATTACAGGGGAAAAAATGTAGAAAACATAAACACATGGAGGCTAAACAATACGTTAGTAAATAACCAAGAGATCACTGAAGAAATCAAAGAGGAAATCAAAAAGATACCTAGAAACAAATGACAATGAAAACACGACGTCCAAAACCTATGGGATGCAGCAAAAGCAGTTCTCAGAGGCAGGTTTATAGCAATACAATCCTACCACAAAACAAGAAAAACCTCAAATAAATAATCTAACCCTACACCTAAAGGAACTAATGAAAGAGGAGCAAACAAAACCCAAAGTTAGCAGAAGGAAGGAAATCATAAAGATCAGAACAGAAATAAGTGAAATAGAAACAAAGAAAACAATAGCAAAGATCAATAAAACTAAAAGCTGGTTCTTTGAGAAGATAAACAAAATTGATAAACCTTTAGACAGACTCGTCAAGAAAAAGAGGGAGAGGATTCAAATCAAAAAAATTAGATATTAAAAAGGAGAAGTTAAAATGGACACCGCAGAAATACAAAGCATCCTAAAAGACTACTACAAGCAACTCCATGCCAATAAAATGGACAACCTGGAAGAAATGGAAAATTTTTAGAAAGGTATAACCTTCCAAGAATGAACCAGGAAGAAACAAAATATGAACAGACCAATCACAAGTAATGAAGTTGAAACTGTGATTAAAAATCTTCCAACAAAATGAAGTCCATAACCAGATGGCTTCACAGGTGAATTCTATCAAACATTTAGAGAAGAGCTAACACCCATCCCTCTCAAACTCTTCCAAAAAACTGCAGAGAAGGAACACTCCCAAACTCATTCTATGAGGCCAACATCACCCTGATAACAAAACCAGACAAAGATACTACAAAAAAAGAAAATTACAGACCAATATCACTCATGAATATAGATGCAAAAATCCTGAACAAAATAGTAGCAAACAGAATCCAACAACACACTAAGAGGATCATATACCATGATCAAGTGGGATTTATCTCAGGGATGCAAGGATTCTTCAATATAGTCAAATCAGTCAATGTGATACACCATATTAACAAACTGAAGAAGAAAAACCATATGATCATCTCAATAGATGCAGAAAAAGCTTTTGACAAAATTCAACACCCATTTATGATAAAAACTCTCCAGAGAGTGGGCATAGAGGGAACCTCCCTTAATATAATAAAGGCCATATACAACAAACCCACAGCAAACATCATTCTCAATGGTAAAAAACTGAAAGCATTTCCTCTAAGATCAGGAACAAGACAAGGATGCCTGCGTTCACCAGTATTACTCAACAAACATACTTTTGGAAGTCCTAGCCACAGCAATCAGAGAAGAAAAAGAAATAAAAGGAATCCAGATCAGAAAAGAAGAAGTAAAACTGTCACTCTCTGCAGATGACATGACACTATACAAACAGAAATATAAAGATGCCACTAGAAAACTACTAGAGCTAATCAATGAATTTGGTAAAGTAGCAGGACACAAAATTAATGCACAGAAATCTCTTGTATTCCTACACACTAACAACGAAAGATCAGAAAGAGTAATTAAGGAAACAATCCCATTCACCATTGCAACAGAAAGAATAAAATACCTAGGAATAAACCTACCTAGGGAGACAAAAGACCTGTACTCAGAAAACTATAAGACACTGATGAAAGAAATCAAAGATGACACAGAGGGAGAGATATACCATGTTCTTGGATTGGAAGAATCAATATTGTGAAAATGACTGTACTACACAAAGCAATTTACAGATTCAGTACAATCCCTCTCAAGTTACCAATGTCACTTTTTTACAGAACCTGAACAAAGAAGCTTAAAATATGTATGGAGACACAAAAGACCCCGAATAGCCAGAGCAATCTTGAGGGGAAAAAACGGAGCTGGAGGAATCAGACTCCCTGACTTCAGACTATACTACAAAGCTAGAGTAATCAAGACAGTATGGTACTGGCACAAAAACAGAAATATAGATCAATGGAATAGGATAGAAAGCTCAGAGAAAAACTCACACACCTATGGTCAACTAATCTATGACAAAGAAGGCAAGGATATACAATGGAGAAAGGACAGTCTCTTCAATAAGGGGTGCTGGGAAAACTGGACAGCTACATGTAAAAGAATGAAATTAGAACACTCCCTAACACCATACACAAAAATAAACTCAAAATGGATTAGAGACCTAAATGTAAGACCGGATGCTATAAAACTCTTCTAGGAAAACGTAGGAAAAACACTCTGACATAAATCACAGCAAGATCTTTTTTGATCCACCTCCTAGAGTAATGGAAATAAAACCAAAAATAGACAAATGGGACCGAATGAAACTTCAAAGCTTTTGCACAGCAAAGGAAACTACAAACAACACGAAAAGACAGCCCTCAGAAAGGGAGAAAATACTTGCAAATGAATCAACAAAGGATTAATCTCCAAAATATATAAACAACTCATGCAGCTCAATATTAAAAAAACAAACAACCCAATCCAAAAATGGGCAGACGACCTAAATAGACATTTCTCCAAAGAAGACATACAGATGGCCAAGAAGCACATGAAAAGCTGCTCAACATCCCTAATTATTAGAGTAATGCAAGTCAAAACTACAATGAGGTATCATCTCACACCAGTTAGAAAGGGCATCATCAGAAAATCTACAAACAACAAATGCTGGAGAGGGTGTGGAGAAAAGGGAACCCTCTGGCACTGTTGGTGGGCATGTCAACTGATACAGCCACTATGGAGAACAGTATGGAGGTTCCTTCAAAAACTAAAAATAGAATTACCATACGACCCAGCAATCCCACTACTGGGCATATTCCCAGAGAAAACCACATTTCAAAAAGATACATGCACCCCAGTGTTCAGTGCAGCACCATTTACAATAGACAGGTCATGGAAGCAACCTAAATGCCCATCGACAGACGAATGGATAAAGAAGATGTGGTACATTTATACAATGGAATATTACTCAGCTATAAAAAGGAATGAAATTGAGTCATTTTTAGAGACGTGGATAGAACTAGAGACTGTCATACGGAATGAAGTAAGTCAGAAAGAGAAAAACAAATATCATATATTAATGCATATATGTGGAATCTAGAAAAATGGTACAGATTAACTGGTTTGCAAGGCAGGAACAGAGACACAGATGTAGAGAAGAAACGTACGGACACCAAGGGGGGAAAGTGGCAGCAGGGGTGGTGGTGGGATGAATTGGGAGATTGGGATTGACATATATACACTAATATGTATAAAATAGATAACTAATAGAACCTGCTGTATAAAAAATAAATTAATTAATTAAAAAAAAATTTAACAAAACTATGCCAACTGATTAAATATATCATTACAAGAAATGATTCTGGTGACTGAATGAACAATAAAGATGTAAAAAAAAAATTAGGAAGTGTGGTGAACTTCAGAACCTAGATTCCATAATACTACCAGGATAATTTATCTTTGAGGGATTTTTGCAGGGAAGGAGTATTGGCATTTCACTCTTCTTTTGCTGTCATTGGCCCTTGCTTCTTACCCCACTGATGCCAGTAAAAAAGTGTAGTACTTTCTTGGAGACATTTAACTTGGGTGAGAAATTAAAGCTGAATTATCTCATGTGGATAAAGATGGAGGTAGGCAGAAAATTAGTAGTAGTAAAAATATTGTCAGTAGAAAATTATCAGGGGAAACCAGCTTGAATCTGAGAAATATCCCTGTGTGCAGGCTTTGCTAAAGCCATGGAACTATTTCCAATGTTAGGAGGTGAGGAAGTCTAAAAGGCTACCACCTGACATGTTAGGCGGTGGGCACTGGGATAGGGGGGAATGTCTTGGTATTTCACTTAGAGCTTTGGTGTCAGAGGGTTTCATGAATCTGAGTATATTTTCCTGAAGGAAATTACCACCTATAGATACCTAGTAGCTGGCAACAAAAGGTGATGGAAAATAATAAGTTCAGTGCATGAGTAGTAATGAAGAGAGATATTCCATCCCCCCTCCATGAGAGTTCAATTCTTTTTTATTAAGACAATTTTATATATTCAATCTAGGTGTAGAATGTAATTTATATTTACTAACTTTCTATCTGTTCTCTAATATGGTCTGGGAATTAATTCATCCGGTATGGATAACATTGTAAAGGGAAACCATTTTGAGTTTTAAATAACTGATTCAAAATGGGATTTCATAAATATTAATAATTGTAATAACTGTCACTTGAATACTTACTAAGTCTCTTATGCTCTGCCATGCCTTGTACATGTGTCACCTCTTTTTGGGCTTACAAAGAACCACCAAGGTTAGTATTAGCATCCCCATTTTATACAGGAAACAGAGGCTTAGAATGTTAAATCACATGCTCATAATTGCACAGCTAGTAAAAGGCAGAACCAGGAGTCATACTCAGTCTGATTCTAAGGCATAACTTCTTAACCTCTAAATTGTCTTAGAGGTTAAGACATTGGAACAGCCAATGAACATTTTAAACTTTGAGACATAAAACCCCTTTCAGAATATAGGTCTCCTCCTGAGACTAAATATAAATATGTACATTGACAGATAACTTCCAGGACATGTAGGCATACATGCTGCCAACCCCCATCCCCATTATTAATTCCATGTTTATTCATATAAATACTAGAATTGAGAAGACAGAAGACTGACCAAATCCTGTAGAAAATTAGGAAGAAATATGAAAATTGCAATAAAAAGACTTCTAAGGGCTTATCACAAAAATAAACAAGTATTAAAAGAAAAAAGGTGGGGTACTGAATTTTTGAAAGTAATCATATATTCTGTAACAAGAAGTATGGAGTTCAATGCAACAAAACTTCAAATACAGTATGTATCATTAAACGTCACCAAAATTTTATTGTGAAAGATTTCTCTTCCCCTTAATCTTCTCCCTGTCCCACCTCACCCTATTCATCTCTTCCCTTGTCTCCTTCCTTTAGTGCCTCAAATACTTATTTAGTGAATACTATGTCCCTTGCACTGTTTTGGCTGTTTGTGATATACCAGAAAAAAAAAAAGAAACCAAAGAACAGAACACCAGGACAAAATGAAAATCACTGTCCTCAAGGAGCCTATATTTTAGTGGGAAGACACAGATGATAAAAAATAATATAACAGAAAGTGATAAATGCTATTAATAAAAACAGGGCAAATATGGAGCTATGCGAATGACAGAGGCAGGTTGTCATTTTAAATAGGATGGTCAGGATAACCCTCACTGAGAAAAGCATACTTAAGCAAAGCTTTAAAGGAGGTGAGGGAGTTAACCAAGTAGCTTTCAGAGGAAAGACTGTTCTAGACAGAGGAACAGCCAGTGAATAGGCCCAAGGCAGGAGTGTCCTTGATGAGCTTAAAGCAAGGAAGGAGACTGTGTGGCTGAATGGAGTGAGGGAGGGGGTAGAAACAGGGGATAAGGTCAAAGAGATAATGGAAGCCAAAACATATAGGGTCAAGTTGGCCTCATAAGGTCTTTGATGTTTACACTGAGAAAAATGGAGAGCCAATGTAAGATTTTGAGAGTGACATGATTTGACAGGATTTTTTTTTTTAACATCTTTGTTGGAATATAATTGCTTTACAATGGTGTGTTAGTTTCTGCTGTATAACAAAGTGAATCAGCTATACATATACATATATCCCAATATCTCCTCCCTCTTGTGTCTCCCTCCCATCCTCCTTATGCCACCCCTCTAGGTGGTGACAAAGCACCGAGCTGATTTCCCTGTGCTCTGTGGCTGCTTCCCACTAGCTATCTACTTTACATTTGGTAGTGTATATATGTCCATGCCACTCTCTCACTTTGTCCCAGCTTACACTTCCCCTTCCCCGTGTTGTCAAGTCCATTCTCTAGGTCTCCTTCTTTATTCCTGTCCTGTACCTAGGTTCATCAGAACTTTTGTTGTTTTTTTTTTTAAATTCCATATATATGTGTTAGCATACAGTATTTGTTTTTCTCTTTCTGACTCACTTCACTCTGTATGACAGACTCTAGGTCAATCCAACTTACTACAAAATAGTTCACTTTCACTTCTTTTAATGGCTAATATTCCAATGTATATATGTACCACATCTTCTTTATCCATTCGTCTGTCGATGGACACTTAGGTTGTTTCCAAGTCCTGGCTAGTGTACATAGTGCTGCAATTAACACTGTGGTACATGACTCCTTTTGAATTATGGTTTTCTCAGGGTATATACACAGTAGTGGGATTGCTGGGTCATATGGTAGTTCTATTTTTAGTTTTTTAAGGACTCTCCATACTGTTCTCCATAGTGGCTGTATCAATTTACATTCCCACCAACAGTGCAAGAGGGTTCCCTTTTCTCCACACCCTCTCCAGCATTTATTGTTTGTAGATTTTTAGAGGATGGCCATTCTGACGGGTGTGAGGTGATACCTCATTGTAGTTTTGATTTGCATTTCTCTAATGATTAATGATGTTGAGCATTCTTTCATGTGTTTGTTGGCAATCTCTATATCTTCTTTGGAGAAATGTCTATTTAGGTCTTCTGCCCATTTTTGGATTGGGTTGTTTGTTTTCTTGATACTGAGCTGCATGAGCTGCCTGTATATTTTGGAGATTAATCCTTTGTCAGTTGCTTCATTTACAAATACTTTCTCCATATCTGAGGGTTGTCTTTTCATCTTGTTTATGGTTTCCTTTGCTGTGCAAAAGCTTTTAAGTTTCATTAGGTTCCATTTGTTTATTTTTGTTTTTATTTCCATTTCTCTAGGAGGTGAGTCAAAAGGACCTTGTTATGATTTATGTCATAGAGTGTTCTGCCTATGTTTTCCCGTAAGCGTTTTATAGTGTCTGGCCTTACATTTAGGTCTTTAATCCATTTTGAGTTTATTTTTGTGTATGGTGTTAGGGAGTGTTCTAATTTCATTCTTTTACATGTAGCAGTCCAGTTTTCCCAGCACCACTTATTGAAGAGACTCTCTTTTCTCCATTGTATATTCTTGCCTCCTTTACCAAAGATAAGGTGACCATATGTGCATGGGTTTATCTCTGGGCTTTCTATCCTGTTCCATTGATCTATATTTCTGTTTTTA